>NW_006264145.1:223583-233008 GCF_000469605.1 Apis dorsata
TCAGAGCCTTTTCAGATCTTTATTTTTAATAAATTACATATATCGTTATATTTAATCAAAAATTTTTTATCAGTTAGTATTTTCACTGGATTTCGTATGATTTATTCTTCAAAATATTTTATTCACTAATATATTTTATAGTATATAAAATATATATATTATATATTATATAATATATTTTATAGTATATATATTTCATATATATTATATTCTGAAAAATATTTTATAATTATAAAAAAAAATGTTTGTATCTCAAAGAAAACATTGAAAAGCATTGATATACCCGCCTAGAGCGTATATGCATATAGAATAAGCGTCATGTATCAGTGAAACGAATAAAAGGAAAGAATAAAAGTGATAAAAATTACAGGAAATTACTCGAAAGAAACAAGTATTTAACAAAGATTAGGAAAAAAGAAACGGAGAATGATTTAAAATAGAGACATTAATTTTCATGAATAGCCGAGAAGTTTTCAAAATAAAAAAAAAAAAAAACATACACACAACCATGTGTCTATTTCCTATACCTGTAATATTTGTCATTTTTATGTACAAACTTTTCTTCTCCTTTTATATTATAATTTTGTACATTAATTAATGTGATTAATTTGAAATATTATTAATTATAAATAACAATTAGCTCATAAGCTAAAAATGATGGAATATAATAAATATAATAAATTAATTGCTCGCTTTCAATACATAATATCTATAAATTATCTTTAAAACAATAAATTTAATTAAAATAGATTAACGTATAAATAATTATGCACACATACATACTGTATTTCATATATATATATATAAAACAAAATTAACAAAATATATAGATAACAAAATTTACATAATAGATTGCGTAATTCAAAAAAATTATTATTGCCTTCGCAATTTATGAATTACGTAATCGATATTTTTCAATAAGTTTCTCGATGAAATTTTCCAGTTATATTGACGTAATATCAAATTATACATTGCACAATCAAAATTACAATTTTTTAATATCTTCAACATCGAATGATTAATTAATAACCCAGATAATAACTTTTTGAAAATTAGTATTCATCCATTATTTATAATATTACAATATTAAAATAAACGATTTGACAAAATTATTGGATTTATTGTATGATTGTGACTGTACATCTGTCTTTTGTCTTATTCAATTTGATTGAATATTGAAAAACAAAAAAAGACATATGATAAAAAATCACTATATTCCTACATTTTTAGAATATCCTATATAATCTAAGTTTCACTCTAATTTATATTTAAATATTCAGTATTATTTACTGAATAAAATTATAGACGATAGATAAAAAATATTTCATTAATTATTAAATTTATAATAAATAAAACATAATATTTTTTCGTAGAAAATTCATTTTTTTAAATAAAATTCTATTTTATTAAAAATTTAATAAAAATTCTATTTTATTAAAATTCTATATATTATTTTATTCTATTTCTATATTATATTATTTTTTTTATATATATTTTTATATATTTTATTTTTATATATATTCTATTAAAAAAATTCAAAGTCATTTTGATTTTTCATAACAAGTAGATAATAGATATTTAACATTTAGATAATGTGACTTTCTTTTATTAAGTTAAATAATAGTTAAATAATCTCTTCATATAAAATTCAATATTACAATTAATAGCAAAATATAGCAATACTTGTATAAAAATGAAGAATTAAAAATATAAAATTTTTTATAAAAATAAATTCAGTTTTCAAAAAATAATTACGTAAACTCTTAAATATGGCGATCTATAGATTGAAAATCAAGATTTTAGGGAAAGAAAATCCAAATTCTAGGGAAAAGATGCTCTTATTATAGTAATTTTTCCAAGAATAATTATATTTTGATAATTAGATTATCTACTTGATTTTTTTTAAAGAGAAATCATTTTCAAAATCAATTTACCATTATTTCAAGAAAATATTACGTTTACATTATTTAGTAAAATTGAAGAGAAATTTTAAATAAATATTATATCTGATATTCATATACAGCATATAATTCTTATGTTTACTATTATATTAGGCAAGATTAACAATATTTTTATAGATATCTCGCGTTTTTTAAATTAAGTTCTTTAAGTTTCAATGTCTCAACATTTTTTTATATTGCTCTTTAAATTGAATATTGATTTATTCTATAATAAATTAATAATAAATTAAAAATAAATTTATTATTAATTTAATAATAAATTAAGTTGTTTCCAATTCCAGTTGTCTTTTTTGTTCGATTGTATATTCTAAATATATTTCAAAGAAATATTGAAAAACAATGGAAAATTTTTTGACAATGAAAATATGTGAATAATAATCGAATTCATGTTTATAAAAATTAAATTTCATTATCTTTCTTTTCAAATATTGAAATATTTTCAAAATAATCAATCGAAATAAAAATCAAGTAAAAATTGAAATTTGAAAATTAAAAATTTATCATCATATAAAGTTTTATTTTTGTTAAAATATTTTTTTGATGATTTCTTAAAGATATTTCACTGTTAAAAAAAACAATCTGTATCAACTTATACTATTATATATATATATAATACAAGCTATAAATGAAGTAGATAGAAAATTATAAATTAAAACAAAAATTAGTAATTAGTTGAATTTATTTTTTAATTTATAAGCAATTAAAAATTAACACATTATTTGTAGTTTTAATCAATTTAGATCGATCAAAAAATTATTATTATTATATTACTGACTGACTTGTGAAACGGTCAAAATAGTTCGAATTTTCCTTTTTTAATAACTTCAGCATTCTCAAATCTCAATTTAGATTTCCAATTTTTTAACAATAATTTACAAGCAGATATAGTTTCTTCATATTATTGCAAATTCTAAATAACAATTATTCGAGAAATTAAAACACAATAGCACTTCATAAATAACATTTGCGCGTCAAATGCTTTGTGATCCAGCATCATAGAGAAATCGCACAGATGTTAATCCTCATTCATTGCGATCTCATCTTTGAAAATTTTGCCTTCCAATGCGACTATTGATTCTCCTTCATCCCCTCTTAGTTACATTTTTGCCGAAAATAATTATTAGAAGAAAAAGGAAGATCTGCAATAATTTTCCAGAAAATCAGAATTTAATCAGAAACCACGAAAGTCAGTCAGATTACATTCAATTTAGATCAGATTGCAATCGGAATTCTTTCACAATTGTAGTTGTCAGTCAGATATCATTTAATTGCAAATGAAAATCAGTCAAATTGCAATTAAAAATCGCGAAACTCAGAAATCAGTCGTCAACAAAAATCAGACTTAATCATCATTAAATTCACTCAAAAATTCATAATATTGTGAATAATTTGATTAAATATCTCTTTTCAGTGCAGTATTTAAAATCATATAGTTAATTAGACTTTAGTAGTTAATATAGTTATAGTTAATATAATTTTTTTTTTATAGTTAATATAATTTAATAAACAATGTTCATTTCGTAACATACATTTTAAGATGAATTCAATGATCTATAGTTAAAGATCAATGAAGATTATCCAAATGAATTGTGATAGAAAAAGAATTTATCATTATATTTCGAAACTAATTTCTTTATAAATCAAATAACAAATGACTATTAATAGATAATGCTATAGAATTTTGTAAATTGAGTTATAAATTTTCAATAGAACAATTAAGATCACAATTTTTCCTCGAGAAAATAAATAATACACTTTTGTTGTTCAAAATATATCGAATAAATTTGTGAGACTAAATTAACATTTTCATTATTAATTATAGGTTTGTCTATGATACATCTAATCTTCCTAATTTCCTAATTTTCTACAATTTAATTATAGGATTATCAATACTATCTATCTTTCTTTAACTACCAATAATACCAATATAGATAATATTCATCGGCGTTATTTAAGAGTAATAAATTCTTAAATAAGTTATAATTAGTTAGTTATAATTAGTTTCAATCACGGGTTATAATGTTATCAGAATAATGTAAAACGTATTTACATTCAATTGTCTATGGTCAAAGATAAGAAACAGACAAAATTTATATTTTATGAATGAAATATTCGAAATTAGAAATTATATATTATTTAAATATAATATATTAAATATGTTATTTTTGTAATTTGAAAAGGGTAAATAATAAATTAAATATAAATAATTTTATATATTTTAATAAATTAAGTATAAGTAATTTATTAAAAAAAATGTTATCTCAATATAAATTTATTTTTACTTAATAATTTATTTATAATAAATTATTTAAATTATTTATATAATTAAATATTTTTAATTTTGTATTTAGATTTATTTTATATGATTTCATCAATTCACTACTATCATTTGAAGTAAAAAAAAAAATAAAGATGTAATGTTTCGTAAAATTACTATTACTTACTACTATCAGCATCATAATTTTAATTTCATTTTCAAATTACTTTTAGTTTGTTGAATCTAAAATGAATAAAGTTTAAAAAATTTCAAACAAAGTTAAAAATGTAATAAAATAAATAATTTTTTAAGAAAAGAAGTGAAAGATAAATATCTTGACTTTTATATATTTCGAGATTTTTACTCTCGTTTCTTTGGACTCATTTTTTTCCAATCTATATTTGAAAATTTAAATTTGCCATCATTAGTGAAATATTTTTTTATTTAGATTTATTTGATATGTAAACTGTGAATGTTTGATTTTTATATTTTTGTATTATTACATTGTTCTATAAGGTATCATTTCTTATATTTTAAGTTATTAAATAAATTATAAAAGTTTTATCTTGATATAAATTATATAACTGATATAACTTATTAGAAGTCTTAATTACGATTTTAAGTTTTAATAATTTAAAAATCATATTAACAAAATTTTATTAAAAGAAATTTTTATTTTTTAATTTTTTTTCAAACAAATATTTTATTTTTAATAAAGTTTTGAAAATATGTAGAGCATAATAAGGCAATTTATATATGCAATAATTTTGTTTTAATCAAATAATACTTTAGGAAAACAAAATCAATATTCAAGTTCAATGTGTTTCTCGCTTTTTAAAACTCTGTAATGATGTGAGATAAAGCAAGATTTTAAATCAGAAGAAAATTTTAAATGCTATTATTTTGATATAAAAAAAATTCAGATAAAATTATATCAAAAATTGAAAAAATACTGAAAATTTTGAAAGTTGATTTTATTTGTTCAAAAAAATTTTCGACAAAAAAATTGTTCCATATATGATTTATTATACTTTCACATATATGTGAACTTTTATTAAAATTAAAATTTTTTGACAAATTTTTCTAAATATTTTTACGAACCAGTATAGTATAGAAATTAATAAATTGAATTTTTTTCTTTGCTTAAAAAATTAATTATAATAATTCATATAAATAAAGACAAATAGGATATATATTATATATATTTATATAATATTTCTATTCTTTTTGGACAAATAGAATATATATATTTATACGAATTATTTTTATTTTTTTTATATATACATTCAATTTTTAAATTCATATATATAATATATATATAAAATATATATACTATATATATATTTATTCTAATATATTACACTTTGTATGTGCAAGACATGCATTTATGAAATATTCGTTTTTTTAATTTTTTAATTTTATTATGATAAATTTACTTATCATAATTTGTGTTACAATAAAAATGGGAGAAAGCAGAAATAAGTGAAAGTTAATCAATCTTTTAATTTATATATATATGTTTGTGTACTTTCTTTCAATATGTTTCTAAAAATAGAGATCTTATATAATAATAATAATCATAATTTCCTCCTTTTCTCTACTATGCAAAATATCGAATTTCTATGAAAAATAATACTTTATATTATGTGACATACACTGTTATGAAACAAACTGTTATTGTCACAAGGAATCTGTCAGTGACGCAAAACATACGCATTCACTGAAATGAGTGTTTCCATTGACAGAATTGTGTTCTCCCTATTATGATCCGTAAATATTTCCATTCGTGACTTTGAATTGTGCACGCTGTGATAATATGCGTTAATTCCTTGTTATTAAAAATAAGTACCTTAAACAATTAGAATTTCACAAATATTTTGTGGCAACTCGTATATTCGCGTTTTCTTATCTAAAATATCTTATCTAAAATAGTTTTAAAGGTTAATTGATTACTTCACCTACTGTTTATTTTCGCGTGTTTACAATAAAAATAAAGGGAATTCCTTTCGTAGAATTTCAAATTCCACTTTATTAAAGTATCATTAACGTATTTAAATGAAGTAAAAGCAAATCGAAATGAATATTTAATAAGATTTAAGATCGAAATGAATATTTAATAAGATATTAAGATTGATATTTTAGAAAAACATTGATCCGTTTATAAATATTTTAAATACGTATAGTATTTTTACTTGCAAAAGTATTTGAATTTTTTTAGCAGAAAAATTTTGTGAATATAATATATACTTAATATAATATTATAAATATAATATGTATACATAAATATTATATTATATTTTTATTATTATGTAAATTTTATTGTTATATATGATATTAATATATATGCTTTTAGAAAAAGACTAAAACGAATATTAAAATGTAGTTATAATTTTGTTTATTAAGTTATTAAATAATTTAAGTTTTTTTTAGATGAAATGAGATGAAAACGGAATATGACAATCGTAAGAGAAACAGAATATAAATTTAAATTGTTTATAACTTAATATAGTATAAACCTTGGTCAATATTTTGATATATTAATTTTTGTGTTTATTTTGACTTTTAGAATCGATTTTTTAAAAATTTCACGAATATATTAATACTCTGTATATTATGATATATACTATTGAAGACATTTACCTTATCGTTGTCAAATAACAAACACTGTTACATAATATAGATATTTTAATTTTTTAATTGTATAATTTTATATAATTTATCATTAAAAGATATCCTATTAAAAATAATTACATGTATAAATATTTTTGAATTATAATGTATATATATTAAATTTAAAATATATTAAATGATTTGTTAAATAATGTTACTTTAAAAATTAGTTGCTTATAGAATATTATGTATTCAATTCATGTATTAAAAAAAATTGTATAAAAAAATTAAATTATCATAATATATAATTATTTATAATAAAAAATTAAATAAATAATATTCATCTTTAATCTTAAACCAATTAATTTTAATTTTAATTCATTTTAAATCAATTATTAAGATATTGCATATAAGTTCTTTTTTTACTATGATATGATTGCTTGGTTATACATAACCAAAACAATAATAACGATGTACTATTAGTAATTAATAATATATTAAATTCATTCTATTTTTTTAATCCACTACTAAAGAATTAACTTATCTTTTTATCTTTTTATATTAAAACATTTTTTTAGCAAAATTGTTAAAAATATGAATTACAAAAATTAAATAAATTAAACAAGTTTTTTAATTAAAAAGATAAGAAATTTGTTGAAATTGAAAAGTTAATTTAATTATAAAAAACGATCTTTAATAACAATAATTAATTTAATTAACGATTAAAAATATTTATGTATGAATAAATATTCTTATTTTTCTATTATGCTTTTAAAATAATATTGTTTATAATGATTTAATATCATATTGAATTATTTAAATTTAATCAATATATATATCATTTGTGTATCATATATGTATTTCATCAGATTATTTTTATTATTATGAAACATTTGTTATTTATTAAAAAATTCATATTCAAGACAAGATTTTAAAGAAAAATAAAAATTCTTATTCTATAACAGACACAGTTCCAAAGTTTTCTCAAACTTCTTATGAAAATAGTTTTAAAGTAAGTTATAAACTAAATTTTAGCACAATTTTTGAATTAATATATCAAGTTTCACATATTAAAAATAAGCAATTAATATTTTGATAATTTATATTTTCAATTTTATATTTGAATTTTCTTTATTTAAATTTTGTATTGTTATGAAATTTTTTTTTTCATGATTTTTAAAAGATTTTATTGAACTTTAAATGAATGAAATATAATATGATCCATTTAAATGTTTCATTTTTTTCTCTTCTTGAATGTCACGAAATTATTCCCATCGAGAACTTTCTCAATAGGCTCTCGTTTACTTTAATTTTTATCTCGATAAAAAGTATATCTCACTCTTGTTTCTCACTCTCAATGCTCTCGACAAGTGAACAATAAAAGCAATTCTTAGAACAACTAGCATCCCGGATGAGTATCACAACATGGATTCAAATCTAAGAGAGCATTTAAGCAGACGATATTGTAATACGTTTCAGTCTGTTTTTATTTGCATTCTTAAATAATTCTTAATTTGCTTAAGTATATTATACATATTTATTAAATTTCATTATAAATCTATTGAAAACTTGTATAAATATATTTGATAAATGGATCTTTCTGCATTTTTATGCAGAATAACGAGTCAATTTCAACTTGTCAATTAAGGCAATATTTAATGAAATTAAGTTTGCATAAATTTTAGAGTATATAATGAAACCATTATTATTCAATACTAATATTATTGCATTTGCTTAAATATTTTGAAAAAATAGCATATTTTTCGAAACTATTAAATTTTTAATTATTTTTCAAATTTATATATTAATTTAATATTTATTTTTGTAATATATAATATAAATATTTAAATTAATATTATTTTGATAAAAAAATAATATTTTAATAAATTAAAATCACTTTAATGCTATATAGAAATATTATTATATAGAAATGAAATTTATTATTATTACATGAATAAAATGATTTGTATTTATTTATTTTTGAAAACAATGTATTATTGATAATATGATTATATAAAAAAAAAATTAAATTCTTATAGAAAATCAAATTATATTGTTATTCAAGAATAAGAAAATAGAAAGCTTTTATTGTTTTTCTGATGAAATTAAAAAAGAGTGTCATGTTTCTATCACTCGAATAATATCAATCAATAATAACCGAAACTAGCGCTTACATGATTTCATATTTTCACCAAAAATCTAATTCCCACGCGTATATCTATTTTTTTTGACGCCAATTCTTTTAAATTTTTGTTCTTATATAAATTTAATTTTTTTACTAACGTTATTAATATTTTTTTTTGCATGATAACAAAATGAATGTAAATATTGGAATATTGTCTTATATAAATACTATTCCAATTTAAAAAATGTCAAAAATAATTGATAATTTTATTGTGTATATATATATATATATATATATATATACACAATAATTATCAATATATATATATATATATATAAAATTATATAACGTGTAAAATATATTGATTCAGCAAATGATTGATTTGCTATATATTTTACACACATCACAATGAATTTTATTAATTGATATATTTAAATCTGAACATGCGTTCGATAAAATATTCGATAAAATT
>NW_006264145.1:233142-236711 GCF_000469605.1 Apis dorsata
CATAAAATAAAATATTTATGTATAATTAAAAAGATTATATATATATATATATTTATTATATATGATATATTATAAAATATATTATGAATATATAAAGATAAAATATTATACATTATGTATTTAAATTATAATATAATTAAGTTTTAATTGTCAATATTTAATATTCTTCAAAACAAATGCTAATGAATATATTATACAATTTAACAAATTATGTAATAATTTATTTCAATTCTTACGAAATGAATTTCTACAAAAGTATACAAATTAACAAAATAAGATAATATAATTATTATTGATATAGATACATAATAACAATAAAATAAAGAATTAAAAGTAAGATTAAAAAAAAATAATAATATAGAATAAACATTTTTAATGTTTAAATTTCTTTTCCAAATTTTCAAATTTTTGAAATTGAATTTTCAATATTTTTAAACTAAAACATTATTATAAATTGCATTATTATACAACTTATTTAAATCAATGTCATGAATCATCAAATATTTAATGATACATTTCAGAATACAAACATTATTATTAAAATATGATATTTATATGTAATTTAATATTAATTGCTTGTACAATAAAAAAGTATTATCTTTTAATAATCTTTATAATACATCTATAATACATCTATTTTATAACAACCTATATACACTTATTAAACACCTATACAATAACAATACTGAACAATATTATTAAGAAACATTAATAAAATAATTTTGACAAAAATAAAAAAATTTTTTTTTGTTAAAATAAAATACCATTTTTTTTGTTAAAATAAAAAATCTCATATGCATAAATAAATATGCAATTAATAAAAACAATAGACAAAGAGAAATTATCAAGTTGTTTAGCAATAAATTGTCAATACTTAAAAAACTTACAAATGATTTCATGCTTATTATATTACATATAATATATTACATAAAATATATACATATTATGTCATTATAAAATCCATCTAATAACTATTTTATAATTTGTTTCGTACAAATAATTCAATTATTAGTTTAATTTCTTAATGTAGCTAAAAAAAAAGTAAATTCATATAATTTTTTTTCTTTGCATATATTCAAAATATTAAAATAGCATGTATATGTATATTTTTTTCATTTTTTTTAGTACAAAATTTACCTATAGATGATAAGTAAAAAAAAATATATGAAATCAAATTTTTTAAATAATAAAATAATATATCTTGATAAAAAAATTATAATGTTTCATTATGTATTACACTGTATTTTTAAATATTTCATGCAAAATAAAATTAAAGAAAAATAATAAATATTCCTATATTTTAGATTCTTTGCTATTAATATCTTCTAAATAAATTTTTTATCATAATTTAAATGAAACATTTAGTATTTTAATAAAATACACGAGATATTTCGTCCATATAGTATAGTAATAGTATAATAATATAGTATAGTATAGTAATACTAATATCACATTTAGTATATATATAGTAAATATATATATATATATATATATATATATACAGTATGTATATATAATAATATCATAGTAACAAAATATTTCATGCCATCGCATCTACATCATAAAGATATCTTATCCTCCGTAACGGAAGATAATTAATAGATTAATTTAAATGATTTATAGGTGAGATTATTAAATATGATTCTAAAAAAGTTATTATTTAGTAGAATCTAATGAAAAAAATTTTTATTTTTATTTTTATCTGGAAAATAAAATGGAAAAATAACGTAAATAAAACAAAATAAAGTAATTTGACTAGAAAAATGCAAATTTTGTGTTAATACTTCAACTAATAATGTAATCAATAATAATTATCAAATGAAGAAAATGTTTATAAAAATATATATTAAATAATAATATTATATGCAATATGTTTGGAATATTATTGAAATATCTAAAGAACTTTTTAGATATTACTCTTAATCAATAACATTTATTTATTTATTATTAAATTCTAATTTGACATTTTTGATTCAATCTATAAAAAAAGAAAATCTCAATTTTTTTCAACAAGTTTTTCAGTAAATATTCAATTTTCGTAATTGTAATCAAAATCCAAAAATTAATAATTTCATATTTTTAATTTCTCATTTATTCATATATTATTTTCATATTTTTATATCTATCGAAAATACATATGAAATTTTAAATTTTAATATTATGTTGCTAATTTAAAATATTGAAAAATAGATATAATAATATTGTATTTCTTCTATTCAATGAATTACAAACACAAATTGAAAACAAAATAGAAAAAGAATGGATATAATATTTCATGTGTAAAATGTAATTATAATGTAAATGTTTGGTAACTTCCATTTTGGAAGTTATATCTATAAATAAACTATTGTAAATATATTTCAAAGTTTAAAATTAAAAAGATTAAATTTCATCTAAAATATTCGCTTAAAATAATTATATCTATTGTGATTTTTATATCTAATTAGAATATAACAGAAAATAATTTTATTATCTATTAATTTTATAAAACAAAGATAAATTGGAATACGACTATTTCAAATTGTATGCACTGTTACTTTATGTCATTTTTTTAATTAAACCAACATTTTAAATATTTTTTGTTTTTTTATTTTTATTAAGAGTTTGAAATAATTAATAAAAATTTATTAGTTTCCTATGGTATCATATCATTTTATTTATTTTTATCTGTAATTTTTTATTCTAAAAGAAATTCATATTCCAAGTACTTGTTTTACAATTTTATAATTATAGTAATGGTATCTATTTAATTTAAATTAAAATAAGAAATTTAAAAGATTTAAAACAAATCATCAAATCCTAAGAATGAATCAATCCTAAGAATCCTAAGAACCATGCTTCGATAAATTTAAAAAAAACAAGTTCACTAAATGATATATTTTAAATAAATTTTAACATATAAATGAATATTTATTTACATGTATATATATATATGAATGTTATATATTATATTTTTTATCATGACTATATTTTTTATATAGCAAGTTACGTGAAAATGGTAAACAAGTACATTAATAAATATTAATGTAATGTATAATTAAATTCAGCAGTGATCATAAATTAAATTTAAATAATGATCATGAATTGCTTGTTTGTAATAACATTCTTGATTTTTTAAATTAATCTTATTAAAAAAAATTAGATATTTAAATCTTTAATATATTCTACATATAAACAACATGTTCTGAAATAATTTTTCGAGTTATTCTTTCTTTTAATTTATAAGTATAAAATAAAAATATTTTAACATAAATAGAGAGATAGAAAAGAATTTAAAACGATTTTTATCAAAAGGCATATAAGGTTTGTCTATATTTTAGATGAAACGGTGTCATTTTCCATTTCAAATAAAAAGTAGCAAGAATATGTTCTTTAATGAACAAAACCCTTTGAGATTCGTTACATTCCGGATATGCTTGAAGGTAAAAAAATAGTAATGCATTAACGATGCATTAAAACGAAAAGAAGCTAGCAATAAAAAAAAAGAAAGGAGAAAGAAACATAGAACTAGAAAAACATATCTAAAAAAAAGCTTTATATATATATATATATATATATATATATATATA
>NW_006264145.1:236912-238367 GCF_000469605.1 Apis dorsata
GTCAAGTTTTTATACAAAATATAATATATAATGTAAAATTTTTAGTTTAAGATTTTTATTTTAATGAAAATTTGTGTAATGTAATGTAATGTAAAGAAGTAATGTAAATGATTGAAAGTAATGTAAATGTACACAGAGCAATTTTTTTTATTAATTTTTAGGCATGAAATCCTTAAAACTTCAGAAATATTTTTTCTTTTATTTTTTAAATAAATTTACAATGCAAAAAATCAGATAATAGCACAAAATTTTAAATTATTCAAAATTTTAAGTTATTCAAATTTCATATTTTTTGCTATGCTTTGTTTCAAAAAATATTCAATGTGTAAGTATTATTTGCATATATTCGATGAACTTTCAAATTTGATTTTTTAATAATTATTAAATGAAAAAGTTTTATTCTTTCTATATATCTTTTATTATTTTTTCGTATTGAATAAAATCTCGATAATTTAATCACGTTCAATTTGAAATTAATCAAATTCAACGATACATTTAGCTAAATTCAAATATAAAGATTGTATAAATATTAATGTATCAAATTTATATTATTAATACTATTATTAATACATTGTAAGAATATATAGACATTTAGAAGATAATTGAAAATTATTTTTATTATTCATTGCTTTAAATTCATTGTAAATTGTCAAAAAATTATAAAATTATTGTTACATGAGAGAGATTGTTAAAATTGATATTAACTGATAAACTCTATTAAAATTGACAAACAAATTGGTATTATTATTCTCACATAATAATAATTTTATAGTTTTTTGAATATACTTCACATAATCTAAAATTATTATTCAGTATCGACAATTATTCAATATCACGTTGAGATGAATTCACTTGCTTATTCTCTAACTGTTATTTCTTTTTATAGATCATCAATCATATGAGTTTTAGCAATAGCATAATTTCTACTTTCATTCTATAAGTTTCTCATTCATTATAAATAATTACATATTTCGAATTCCTTCAAATATGTATAAACATATTTTATACATTTTTAAATTTTTTTGTTGCTTACAAAAATAAACATTTTTATCATTGTATCTTGTATTTATATTTAAAAGTAATACTTTACATAAACAAATTTTAGCTTAGCTTTACATAAACAAAATTTAGCTTTATATAAGCAAAAATTTGATTTATACTTTAGTTTTTTAAAAGAAAAATATAGTAATTTTATAAAATAACGAATTATATATTTTTTTTTCACAATATATATATATTATAAAAAGTATAATATATATTTTTGATAAAATTAGCTATTTTAACTATAATAGATTTCGATATTTTTAGCCAACTCATGTGTGTAATCTTTTTGCTTTCGTAAAAGTTTACACGTTAGAATTTGATAATCAAAATATATTTAGTTAATCAACAAAATAGCTTCATCATAAACCGGTAGTTATTCATATCTCTTTTTTAAATCTATATACTTATATA
>NW_006264145.1:238444-245539 GCF_000469605.1 Apis dorsata
ATTTTTTAAAGTGAAATAATTTACTTAAACTAGAATTAGAATTAATTTACAAACATAATTTTATATAAAAAAATTTTAACGAAATTTTTTAATTATCTTGAAATCAGAAAGAAAATAGTAAATGTTGATTTTAATTATTTTTTTATCTGAATTTATAATGAAAATTAGAAAGTTTGAAATCGATTAACGTTGAGTTATAAACAATTAAAAATAGTGAAAGTCACAGTTTTTCAGAATTTTCGTAATAAATCTAAAGATTTTTATATTTTTTAATGTTTGTCATCGATTTTAATGAAATTTTCAGCATATTTATGTAATTGAGATAATATATATAAATTCTACGTTTCAAATTTCTATTATAGACTCAAATAAAAAGATTATAAAATTTTTACTTTCTATTTTTTCCAATCACTTCTAATCAATTGCAACTTTCTCATAAATTTTTTTATGTCATATAGTGAACTAATTCTTCTAACTTCTCAAAAAAATTTAATTTTGTTTGACCGAATGTTAATTAAATTTAATTATTCATTTTAATTGTTTATATTCTTTCTATTTTATATATATAATAACCGGAAATCAATTTTAACGTATTTATTATCAATGTAATTATATATATATGTAAAAAAAAGAAATATAAATGAAAATAAACCTATCTCCTATTCTTTTCATCAATTTGATGACTTTTAAATATTTTATGAGAATCGAAATTCTAAATAATTTTTTCCTATATAAATAAATAAATAAATTAATCTTAATTTTCAAAATATTTGTAAAAAAAATTTGTTTATTTTTGTTAATATTATCTAGATAAAATTTACCTACACATATATATCCACGACAAAGTGCGTCAGCATTGCGATTACACTTATCAATTATTTATATAAAAATATCACGGTGCTGATACCTAAAACATATGTATAACGGGTGAATTAATATCATTATAATACGAAAATTATATAATATTATATATTATGTATTAATATAATCATTATATATATATATTTTTTATATATATATAATCATTATATATATATGATAAAATTATATATAATATATGATATAATATATATAATGATATAATTATATAATATATAATTATATATATAATATATAAATACGTAAATTCAAACGAATCAGATTATTTACACCGTTACTTGAATCACTCATGTTCTGGCTGAATTATTGGCTGAATTCATTATATCTATAAATGAATTGCGTGACAAAAATAAAAAGGAAGCATCTAAATAAATGAGATGAAATGATAAAGAATTATTAACATAAACAATATATACACTGGACATCAACTATTAATAGAATATTTGTTCCTATTCTGTCATTAAATTTTTAAGATAAGAACGAGAATTCTTTTATCTATCTTATCAATACATAGAAAAAGTTGCTTAAACTTTTGAACTTTTTTGTTATGCATTTCAAATTATCCTGACGATTGATGTGATAAGAATTTCACTCGTATTATATAATGCATTAATATTTAAAAAAAAAATGATAATATATTTGAGAAAGAAATCACAATTTGAAAACGTCAAAAATATATACCATTATATAAATTGATCTCTTTGAAAGGGGATTGAATGGAGTTAGAAATTTAATTCTATTCTTGTGAGATTCAGTTTGTGAATGCTCGGCAACTTAAAATCTCTTTACTTGGTATCGAAAACTTTAGAATTCACGATTCATGCAAAAATAAATATAAAACAAAACAAAATCTTGGACGACTAAAATTACAATGTTAAAACAATATTACACAAGATATTAGGCTAATGAAATAAAATAACACTAAATTACAATATCAACTATATTTATTTTATTTATTATAAGAATGTGTTTTATTAGAAATATAAGTAATAAAAATGAGTGATCGATCAAGATAAAAATAAATTAAAGAAAATGTCGATAAAATAAATTTATTGGCAATGCTCGATTCACGACTCTTTTCGAATGTGCCTAATTTTCCTTTTCCTCGATGCATTTTCCGATTCATTTATGAGTGGAGAAAAAAGAAGTGATATGTTAATATGTGGATTATTCCATTTAATATTGTTGTAATTTTGATCGCAAAAATTGTTTTATATTTTATTTTTGTATTTTGTATATTTGAAGAATATCTATAGATAACGACAGTGAGATAAATTCTGAAAAATACTCAAGCTCGATTTAGGTATTTTAAATTTATTATTCATAAGCTTTTTGATCGGTTCACTTCATACGTTATACGTATTAATTTCACGATATGTTTATATTAACAAAAGATAAGTAACATACATATATACTTACACAGTGTTATAAAAACATAATCTTTTTTTTACAAATATCTATAAAACTAAAATCGGTTATATACTATCGTTAAAAAGTTTGAAAATAAGGATATTTATTAAATAAATAATTCAATTTTATAATATAAATCTTATTACCAAATTTATGATATATTATCTTATTGAATTCTATGTGATATTTTACTTTAAGCTCGAATTATTACTTTCCTAGATCTCAGATCTGTTTCCTATTGAGTATTTGTAGGATTTTTTTGATATAGAAGCTAATGACTTTCAGCTCACAAGTGTTACGCAACTTTGGTAATATCTACAAGATGTAGACAAAAATTTTGGAAAATTATATAGAGAATATTGAAAATCTTTAAATAATTATTAGATTAAAAGAGTAGCTTTCGAATCGAAATTGTAATGAAAATTCATAAAATAAATATTATTTTTATTTTCAAATATTTTTTTTTCAATTATACTATTTTTTTTATAATACTTTTATTTTTGATTATTTTTCATAAAAGTTCAAATGTTTCCCCAATTTTTTGGCGATATTTAGTGTATGCAGGAAAATATTGTTCAAAATTTCGTTTTCTATAATATGTTCAGAATCATCGAAATAAGAGCAAATAGTTTTTTTTGTAACTTTACCTAAATAAATAAAAAAATATTTTTTATTATTAACATAAATTATTATTAATATACATAAACGTACATAAACGTAACATAAATGTACATAAACTTATATTCGATTTTTCAATATATCTCCTTCATCTGCTACTATTTATTATGATGAGGAACTAATTTACATATTGTGCCTGATAATGTTTTCCAAAACATAGAAGAAAAAAATTTATTTAATGTTATCAGGTTTTTGCGCAGATAATTTAAATTATATAATCTGAGATTGAAATAATTAAAATAACAATGTAACAAATTTTCCAAAATAGATACATAAATCTTCTCTTTTGGTATGAACAGAATAAAATAATGGTTCTTCGTTGGCTGTTCGTTAGATTAAGACAAGTGAAGTTTATCAAAGTCTATGATAATAGTTTGAATTTAAGAGAAAAGAGAATCAAAAGTTCTTAATGAAAGTTCTCTATGAAGCAATTAAACTAACATGAATTTTAGAAGAAATATAAAATAAGTTGTTTCATATCATAGAACAAATTGATTATTTTTATTTTTATTATTTTTGCTAGTTTTATATTTCATTTGAATTAAAGAATTTTAAAGAATTTTAAAATTTTTGTGATTAAATTTCTGATTAATATTTTATAAATTTAAAAATAAATAATAATGTAGAGTTGTTTAATATAAATTTTTTTCTTATTTTTATTAATTCTATGGAATTAAATATTATAAATCAATTTTGTATTGATCTATAACATAGAATTTTGTTTTAAATTATTATTAAATTATTAATTTCACACTATAATTCTATTTTTAATAAAATATTATTTTTTTCAATTATTCATTTATTATTTTCATTAACTTTAGAAATAAAAAATAAATAGGAAAATTGTAAATGAATTCTTGTTAAATAGAATTATCTTTTTTTATTTTTTGAATATATTTTACTTGTTTTCTTTATAACTTTATTTTTTTTTTTTGAATTTTTTAATATATTTTTTTAATATATTATATTGAATACTATCATTTCTCAAAAATATGATTTTGTTCTATTAAGATTTTATCAATATTGATTTTTTCTGAATTTCTACAAAATTTGTTTTATTGAAAAAATATTTATTAAATTAAAAAAAAATTTTAAATAATTGAGAAAAAAAATATTTTTTAAAAAAATTTTATTTATATTTATATTTAAACAATCAATTAAAAGTAAAAAATTACATTCTATGATTTTTATACATTTTAATGATAATAGATAATATGATAATAGATATAATTTTTTATGCAACAATGAAGAATGTAAATAAATATTAAATAAATTTAATATATTGCATGTTATAATTTATTACATTCAGTTTTTACAATCGGAAAATAACATATTTCTAAAAAAAGTCATAAGAATGTTTGTGATTTAATTTCTTTGAAAATCAATTAAAAAATTTCAATTAAATTTTGATTAAGTATTTTATTGATTGAAAAAAATAAAATAAAAATATATGATATATGTTAAGAAATCAAATAGACAAAAAAATTCTATAAATTCTATAAATCGTAAATCGATATCGTCAATTAATATCAAATATAAAATTACAATCATTATATTTTTCAATTAAGAAGTTGCATGAAATAAAACATTTTAGCATAAGATGAATTAAGATATTGTTATATTTTTAATGTAACAGAATGACACCTTCATTTTCAATTTTGTTTTTAAAATAAATTGGTATAAATGAAAATAAATTATGATTAATTAAAATAAGTTAAAATAAATTAAAATATTTTAAAATAAATTAATATCAATTAAAAATTAAAATAAATAAAAATATAAATTATTTAATATTTTTATATAAAAACATAAAAATTGGTTATTTTAAATTTTACATTTTTTAAATATTTATTGACTGCAATTTTTTTATAATTATTTCTTAATGATATTTAATTTTATTTTACTTTTTTTTTTTAGTACTCATTTATAATCAAAATTAAATTGAAAATTTTTTTTAAAAAAATAAATTGCGAATTTTGGGCGACGATGAAATTAAAACTTGATTCCTAATCAAAACCGGTTGTCGTAAATTATAAATTTTTTTTTTAAATATTGTTCTTATTGTGTTCATCATCAAACTATATCAAACTAAAAGAAATTTATTCGTTACATTGAAAATTATAAAGAATTGCTTAGAAAACTTCAAAGTTTATTTTAAATTTTATAATGTTTACTTATATCTTTCTATTATCTTATAATGAAATAACATCATTAACATTACATCAAGTAATTATAATACAGTAAGTGATATTATACAGTATGTTAATGCAACCAATTATATCACGATAAAACATGTAATTTTACGTTATTGAGTTCAAATACTGGATGTACTATAAGTGAACAATAACGTGGAACGAAAAAATCAAAATTGTATAATGATTATAATATCTAATATTGGAAAAACTTTAATAAAATAGTTTTTTAAAATTAAGTAAAAAATAATTTTTTTAAAGTTAATTTTTGAAGCAAAAATTTTAAAATTTTAATTTTTTATTTTTATTTAAGTATAGTAATATATTTTTAAACATTTTTTTTATTTTTTAATTCCTATTTTTATTATATTATCAATTATAATATTTTTTTCTATTTTTATGTTATAAATTTATTGATATTTCAAAATAAATATATAAAATAATGCAATGAATATATGTATAAATGAAAATTATAATTAAATTATGTTTTCCAATTCCGATTTTAATTTCTGATTTTAATTTTAATCTAATTTTAATCTAAATATTTCATCCAAAATCATGTAGATATTTAAGAATCATTATTTAGCAAAAACAGAAATTAAATTATTCAATAAAAATTTATAAAATCAATGAAAACAATCTTTTTTACTCATGTATGTAATAAGTAAAATAATTTGTGGCACTACAAAAAATTTTTTTATAAAATTTAAATTTGAATAGATTAAATATTTTAGAATATAATTTTATATATATATTTCAGTTCTTATAAACATTTTAAAGTTACGATTACGTAACTTTAAGTTACAATTACGATTTAGCAATTAAAAATGAAAATTTTCATTTTTTAAAAAATAAAATATTTACAATTGAATACAAAATTCGATCATATTAGATATTTTATATAAAATATATAAATAAAAAAAAAGTTTGATGAATAAAAATTTTTTTTTAATAAATATTCATTATTTTATTCTTTAATGATATTTTAATAATTTGAAAATAAAATACAAAATTATGTTGAAAAATAAGAAAACAAAATATTCAGATGATTAAATATTCATATAAGCAAGTATAGTTTTATGCCACATAGATTTTTAGAATATTTGCAAAATATTGTTTTTTTATTCATTGGATTGATACAACATAGAAGAATCTTAAATATAAAATAAGTATAGATAACAGTAAAAATTCCTAACGTTTTTATTTATGAAAAAATATTAAAAATATTGAAATATTCAAAATTTAAGAAAAATTTTTATAAATTCGAAGAATATGTAAAAATATATATTAAGTATATATTAGAAACCATATTAAAATAATAATAGAATAAAAATTTTTAAATTTTAATTCTAATTATTTCAAAGATTGATTGTGAAAATTAGATAATTAAATATCAAATACAAAACACAAATTAAATACCAAAGACAAAACATAAAAATTTTTAAATAATGACATAGAATATATGTTAAAAATTTCTTATTCAAACACTATTTCAAAAAAATTTATCTAAAAAACATCCTGATTTTTATAAAAATTTATGTATATAGAATAAATATATAAAACAAAATGGATTATACATAAAATAATTTTTTTGTTGACAAAAAATATTTTTTTTTTTATCATTGACATGACATCAATTTTTAATGAATTTTAATATTTTTTCTACTTTTCGAATACAATTTTTCTTAGATTTTTTAAAAATGATAGAATATTAAAAATTAAACATTTTTTATATAAAAAATTTTGCTCTGTCATTATAATTTATATTATATTATAATTATAAAAAGAATTAAAGAAGTGAAATTTTACTGATATTTTATGCATTGTTTTATATTTTCATTAAGAAATTTTGTTAAAAAAATTGTTCTATTATATTATATATATTTACAAAATTTTATTAAAAATAAAAAAATTAAAAAATAAAAAACATTTTAAA
>NW_006264145.1:245654-249495 GCF_000469605.1 Apis dorsata
AAAGACTCTTTGAATTATATATTCAACCTTGAGTTATATCAATTCATTATGCACTACATAATAATATATAAATATAAATAATAATATATAATACACACGCATCTTCATTAAAGTATATATTAATTATATTAATATTATTATTAATTATTAAAAAATTAATAATATTAATTATAATAATAATATTAATTTTTTAATTATTAATTAATAACAATAAAAATATGGAATGAGTGATAAATAATATGCATTTCTATTTACAAAGTATAATTAATTAGTATTAGCTGTATTAGTATGACAAAAGTATTTATATATAATAATTGTCATGCTTCTATAATTCCAATTAAAAATAAAAAAAATTTTTATTTTAAGATATCTATCATTCTTGTCAAAAAGTATTGGCAATAATTAGAAGATTAAATTCAAAATTTTTTGAAGATTACTTTAATTTTATTTTATTTCAAGAATTATAAATATGAAC
Organism: Apis dorsata; assembly: GCF_000469605.1. NCBI lineage: Eukaryota > Metazoa > Arthropoda > Insecta > Hymenoptera > Apidae > Apis > Apis dorsata. Next base: position 246,130 of record NW_006264145.1, read on the forward strand.
ATTTTGAAATGGAATTATAATTAGAATTGTAAAAATTTTATATCTTCTGATTACTATACATATAAATATTTATTCATATTAGATTATTTATATTTCGTTTTTTTGTTATATCTTCCAATAGTTATATGATATTTTTTCTTACATTGTAGAATATATGGAAGAAACTGGAATATCCTATACAAAAAAAATTAATGTTAGATAAGTCATTCTTCTTTTTAGCTGAATATGCATTTTATTCAAAAGAAAAATAGTTTATAAAATATTTTTTCGATCTTTATTTACTAAAATTATCCTATATAACAAATAAACAATATTTACTTTTAAGTGTTTAATTTTTTTTTTATCATTCTGAATATTATTTATTTTTGTTGCTTCAATAATAAATGCTCTATTTTATTATATGATTATTATATATATGATATGATTATTATATATGATTATTATATATTATATATTTTATTATAAATAAAATTAAAGTTTATCAAAAATCAAATATGGAAAAAAGAACTAGAATTATCTTTAATTTCCCTAATTTTATAATGTAGTTTGTATTAAATTAATTTTTAAGATGATGCAAGAATTTTGAATTTAGAATTTTCTTAAAAAATATAAAAAATAATATATTGAAATATATTTTTTTAATTTTTTAATTTTTATTTATTATTATATCATCGATTATAATATTTTTTCTTATACATATTTCTATAAAAATATATATATATTATTTTAAAATAAATATGTAATATAGAAAACGATACAAATAAACAAAGTTCTTACGAAATAATAAATAATTCTTTTTAATTTTAAGGATAATTAAAAGATTAATTCAATAACTTTAAATAATACTACTTTAATTATTTTTTAAATATAATAAACTTATATATTTGTAAGTTTAAAATTAATATATCACTTTTTGACTGTAACATTTGTATTTGTTAATATATTCATAAGATATTTTTAAAAATATCAATTCTAAATGTCAAAAAAAATACAAAAGATAAAATATAATAATGTTGATTGAGGTTTATTTATTAAATTATAAGCAATTGAAATGAAATAGATGAAGCGAGATATAAATAGAATTTCAATTAATATTTTCATATATCAATTTTTGTTTTTATATGCTTATATCTTATATTTATACGAACTCGTTTTTAAATAAATTATTTTATTAATTATTTATTATTTTGTTAATTTTTTAAATTAATTTATTCTAAATATAATCCGAATTTTCTCATCTAAAATTATTTTTACTTAAAGTAAGAAAAATTATTTATTGAAAATAAAATTATTATTAAAGATTTATGAAAATCAATAAAAATTAATTTTTAAACGGTTTAATTCTTCGAAAAATATTGATCAAATTTGGATTTAAACAGTTATATGATTATATTATATTTTATAATTTATTATTATCAGAAGAGAACAACTTTTATTTACTATTAGAAATTATGAAAAGCAAGATTTACTTTTTTATTATTTTATTTTTATTATTTTATTTTTTTTTATAAAACATTATTACTACTTCATTTCAATTCATATTCAATCTCTTTTTTTAATTACTTTTTTTAATGAATCACTATGAAATACCCTTTATATTTCAAATTATCATAAATGAAACAACCATTAATTATGATTAAAAATAAAATAAAAAATCAATTGAAAGTTTCATCAAAATCGGTTTATAAAAATATCGTATTAAAAGATAATATTAAGACACAAAATAATTAAGGACGCTAATATATGTTTTCATATTAACAGAAAGTATATTTTTATCATCATTATTTGGAATCGATATATCGATATATCGATATCAATGTTTTTTTGATAAATTTTAATGTTTTTGGTAACATACAATTTTTCGATTGTGTTTTACTTTCATTATAATACATAACTTTTTTTTATTTTTTCAGCAAAATGAAATTTAAAATTTGAAAAAAATAAAATCTTTGTATTTATTGTATATTTTGAACCAACAATATTAGAAAGATTATTTTTTAAAGTAGACTTAATATTAATACAAAAAAGAATAAGTAATTTAAAACAATATTAAATTACTTAATATTTTGAAACAATGTACCAGACAAATACTAAAAATGTAATCTTTTTCATTCTGAAAAATAAATTTTATAAAAATTTTATCAGAAATTTCCAAGAAATCTCTCATTTTTAAATAAATTTAAATAAATGTCGATGTCGTATCTTTAAACATCGATGTTTTATTTTTATATCGATTGATATCGGTATTAGTTGATACATAACGGATGGTCTCGATATACATTGACATTTTATTATTTTTGCATTTTCTAGGGATAATAAAAAAAAGTATAATCGAAACAAAGAGAAAGGAGGAAGAAAAGGAATCGTGAAGGAAACGTCGAACGGAATGAAATTGCGATTCTAAGGCACAGAGTAAGGGAGGAGGGGGGCAGTAACCGAGCGGGCCAAGCAACGTCAGAGAGCCAGGGCAACAACCGAGACTGACCTCTACCATCGGTCACCCTCTCCTGCTTCCCCGCCGCTTAGTCATTGGTATAGCTATCGCCACTGCTGTTGCCTCTAACCCCCTTCACCGACATCCCCGTGTCTCAATCCAAGCCGCTCGACATACACAGATCACCTTTTGTGGCTCCTCTTCCTTCGCGGTACAATAATTCGCCGTCATTTCACACGCCACAGTTCTCTCGTGTATTTGTCCCACATCATGGTGCCCTGAACTGAGAAATTTGAACAACGGGTTGTTGAATTGCGCTTTCGCGCCTTTTATCGATGAGATTTAACCTCTTCCGTCGTGAATTAATTTCAACTCAAAGGAAGAAAAAAAAAAAAAAGAAAAAAAAAGATCGAAAGCTTTCCTGCTCTCGCTGAAACGCTCTGATTCTTATCGAATCAATCTTGTATTAGTTCGCGTCGTTCGGGTTCAATCCTCTCTCGTGTATCAGCTTTATGAAAATAGTGTCACGCTCGGTAAACTCGAGTTTTCGATTCGACACCGTTTAATCAGTTCTTCAGCACGTATATCCCATCAAATCTCTAGTGACTTACTTTAATACAAGCGTATAAAGTGTCGATCTTGAATAGATTTCCTCAGATACACCTACATGATTGAGATCGTGCTAAATATTATATTGAAGCTGACGATTAAAATGATAAAATTCGCTTCGTTTATATATGTATATATAAGTCATCGGATCATTTAATAATGTTTTTTGATATCAATTTTATATATTTTGAAATATTGATGCATGGATATTATGATTGCAATATTATATTAATTTGATATTAATTTGATCTTTGTATTGTATTATATTTTATAAATATTATATTTTAATAATTTTATGATTATAATTGTCATATATATATATA
>NW_006264145.1:249970-255750 GCF_000469605.1 Apis dorsata
TATATTCGTAGATATTATTATAAGATTGATTTTAAAGACAAAACAAATATAAAAGTTAATATATAAAAATCTTGAGTAAAGCTTATTTATTAAATTATAAGTAATTTAAGTTTGTATTAGATAAAGTGAAAAAGTAAAACAATGATGTGAAGACTAAGACAAGGGCAGAATCATTTTGTCTTATTTAACGCAAATTTCAATTACTAATAACTTAATAAATAAAGCTCAATTGAAATTTTTGTTTGTTTTGTTTCTATAATTGATCTTTTAAATTTTAAAATTAAAGATTAAAGTTTAAAGTTTAAAGATATGAATATATTACTAATATAACATTTTATTCATGTATATATATTATGAAAATTCTTATATATTTATTATTTTATTCTAACGGTATATATATATGTTATAATATATCATTTTTAGAATATCAATTTAATTGAAATTAATAAAAAATTACAGAAGACGGAAACAAATAAAAATAATACTATAAATGAATTTTTATAAAATAAATGATATTCTAATTTATTTTATAAAATTAAAAAACAAATAAATAATAAAATTATTTTCTCTCATAACCTAATCAAACATAAAAATCACAAAATAGATACAATAATCTTGAATATTAATTTTATTGAAAATTTACTTACAGGTATAGTCACAGGTGTACCTTCTGGAATCACAACTTGCATTTTTATATTATATATCTAGTCTTCTTGTCTTTTATCTTGTTATTTATTATTACAAAATATTTATTACAGAAAAAACATAGCCAATGATTAGATCAATTTGAATTATTGATAATATTCAAATGATTCAATACCAAGATAGTCAGTATCAATAAATTTTTATATACTATTAAATAATTCATTTTTCGATACTGATATCTTTTATATTTTGATATATTGCATTAAACACTATCTTTCATGAATGTTATCGATATTTTATTATTTGATGTTGAAAGAAACTATCGTTTTATACTTCATAAAGATTTTGATATTTATTCAATATCTTATCTTTCATTTTAAATTATTTTTAATACAATCAAGATCATAGACAACTCGACAAAATTAAAAAATAGAGAAAGCGAGACAATTGCACTGTACCGCTTGACAACGATAATATATATCTGGTTTTATTGTTAGTTGTAACATTTAGAAATGAAAGTTAAAATATCGAATAGATTTAGCAAAATATTTTCGTAAAATATTTTAATTATCAATATTATCGTAAGCTATCGGATAATTTTTGAATATAGTATTGATTTAGTATCGGTTTAAAAGAAAATTATCGAAATAATCTATCTTATGATACTTTATGTCGATATTGGATCGAAATTTTTAATAATAAATTCAATACTAATATTGGTCTTAACATTAGAAACAACATTCTTCTTAGTAGATTTTGAAAAAGACTTTATAACGTTTTAAATAATATTCATTTTTCGTATTTCGAATTAATAACATGAATTCATTTGAATTCAAAATTTCAAATTTTTGTCGCTTTTTATTTGAAATAATTACAAAATTGACATAAAACTATAAAATTAACATGCAAAATATTAATAGATTTACTCTAAAATTTTGATCATATTTTAATCAATAATTATAATAATTGAATATTTATTGAGAAACTTTTAGTAAATTAATATTTAATAATAATAAATTAACATTTAATAAATTAATAATAAATTAATAATAAATTAACATTTTATTCTTTTACAAATTCGAACATGTTAAAAATTTATTCATGTTATTGCTTAAGAAATCATTTGCTTCTATTATGTGCGATATTATCAATTAAATAATATTAATAATTTTTTATAAATTTTAATATTATAAATTATCAACAATATTTCAAATATATCGTTTTTAATAAAATATAATAAAGATGAAAACTTATTCTAATAGATAATATTTGAATATAATAATAAATGCAATTTCAGTGATTGACTTTAATGTTGAAGGATTTAAATTATTGAGCACTAAATAATAACAATAACATTATGTTGAAAAATTAAATGAATAATTACATATATGTCATATCAACATGGGAAGAATAAACATTAAAGAATAAATATAAATATAAACATATTAAAATAAACAATTCATTATATTTAGTTTTATCATACAACTTTTAAAAAATATCCTAAATTTAAAAGAAATATAATTTATCATCATAGTATTTATATAATATTTTTAAATTTTATAACATTATTTTATTAAATAAATTATAATTAAATTATATAATATTATTTACAATATTTACTTAAATGAAATCGTTATATATAAAAGAATATTTATATAAAAAAATATTTAAAACTGCAATAAAAACAAATTTACAAATTATTATTAATAACATTACAACTATTTAGTAAAAATATTACGTAAAAATAAGATTATTTGTAATTTGAACATTTGAAATAGAATTAATTTATAAGATTATAGATGAACGAAGATATGAATGAATCATAAGACAAAATTGTATATAAGACATTACATATAAAAATATTCACATGAAAAAAACGATAACGTGGAAAACAAATATAATAAATATATATTGTAAATATATTTATATTTATTGTAACAATGTCAAATGAACTGAATTTTTATAAATATAAAAATATAAAGTTATTCTATAATTCAATTCGAGAAATGTCTAAACAGTTAAAATCATACATGCATAAAAAATTGTTTTGAACTTCGTTTAAATTAAAAATTAATATTTTGTTGAATATTCTTGACTATATTCTACAAAATATTAATTACATAATATTAATTATATAATTAACAAAATATTAATCTTTTTGGAATTGATTTCTTTTAATTTTTACGTAAAATCAGATCCGATTATATTGCACTTTTTAATTAATTTTTTTTTAAATTGTTTTTATTTGAAATCATTGTTCATATTTCAATTTTTAGTTTATTTCTATGATATTTAAATCGTGATTGGAATGATATATTAATTACTTTTGGATCATTATACAATAATCAATTTTAACGATATGCATTAAATTTAAAATTATTAATATTATAAAATTTAAAGCTATTAAAAATTTTCACTTTTTTGAATAATTTTCAAATTTTACTTCGAAATATTTAAATAATCATATTTATTCATATTATTTCGTTCAATGAATTTTAAATTCACATTTCAATTGCAGACGTATATAGACTTATTGTCAATTCATCTATATTTAACAGTAAGATTCAACATTTTTTATTTTAAATTTTTCATTTGGTTTACGCCTCATAACCATTTGAACAAAAAAGTTTCAAATTATTTTCAATAAAAATAATTATTTTTCTTAAAATCCTTATTTAAATATTCTCATGAAAATTCCAGCTTTTTCTTTTCATTTTTATTGATAATTATTTTGAATTATATGACTATGAAACTCATGTTTTTGCAAAATTCTTCTTTAATTTTTTTTAACAATCTTTCATTGTGTATATATTCTTCTAATTAGATGTTATTCTTGGTTTATTTGTTTTTTTATTATTTTTTTTTTCATAACATTTTATAATAAACTCTATTAACTCTTATTTTCATAATTTAACAATTTCTCGATAGCTTTTATCATTTTTTAAATTTTAACAATTTGTAACAATTTGATATTTCTTTACCATTGTTTTTTATTTTCATAATTATTTTTAACTTTTAATAATAATATTTATTAACAAGATAAAATAAAATTTTTCATTTATTTTCGTATTTCTTTTTCCTTAAAGAAAGATTGAATTATAATAATTTTATTTTTTTGTTTACATTTAGAAAATTAATTCATTTCTTTTAGTATCTTTTAATAATAGATATTCTTTATTTTTTTTTTTTAAATTTTCATTCTTAAATTTTTTTATGATATGAAATATATTTTTATAAATAATCATTTTAACTGATTCATCGATATATTATATATATAGATGATTCATTACATACAGAGTAAAAGAGAAGAAAAAAAAAATTATAATTTTTTAAATTAATAATTATAATGATTATATCAGTGTTTCAGTTTTCCAATCGATGTGCTATAATATCTCAAATTATCATTTGTTATTTTAGATATATAGCAAAAATTATATTAAAATTTTATTATATATAAAAATATTCCATTTATTAATATTTAAAAATAATATCTAAAATCTATAGACAAATCGATTAACAATCAAAAAATGTTATTACATTTAAAAAATATATATAAGAGAGAGATAGAGATATAAATAATATATATATAGATTATAAATATTTTTAAAGTATTTTCTTCTTCTTAAATAAAAAATAAACAAATATCGAGATACATGTAAATTATTAATATGTGCAAAAAAATTCCTTTTTTTTTATTATATTAATTAAAAAACTTGAATTAATATAATAAATGAAAATGTAAATTATAATATAATAAATGAAAATGTAAATTAAAATTTTCAACACAATTATGATATATAACAAAAAATTAATATTATAACTTTAAGATATAAACCAGAAAAATTAAGAAATACTGATATGAGTTATATTTCTCGAATTTATGGATTTTTTAGTTATTTCTCATAATATTATTCTGTTGATAACTATGATTAAGATTGACTTTCATTATGGGATCTAAAAGTGCTTATAGTTCCGAATTCTCAAATACAGGAAATATAAGTTTTATTACGCAGAGTAATAAAATTATTAAATGTACAATGATCAAGATTATGGTCTATCGATACTTTAAAAGTAATTTTTATTAACAATAATATAAGGAAAGACCGATTATCATGTCATCATCAAGAATATATATTTTCACTTAAGTATTAAATATCCATTTAACATGCAATTAGTGAAAGACATATTCGAAATAAATTGTGGGTGGTCTTCAACTTGAAAACTCGATTTTCTACAAAAAATTTAATTTTTATATACATACAGTATACAGTTCATATCGCATTGTTCTTATCAGAACAAAAAAGATGAATTATTCGTTATTTCGTCATATGCGTTTCATTGTTGAATTATCGATTATCAATAATTAATTCAATTAATATTTATTAATTGATCTTTTTTTTATCATCATGCATTATATTTTTATACAGATATAATAATGTTTCTAATGTGGCATTCTGATCATATATAGTATTAATATTTTAAGATTATTAACATTCTTGTGAATTATATTAATAATATATTAATAATATATTAATAACATATATATAATAGATAATATATATAGTAGATAATATATATAGTAGATAATATATATAGTAGATAATATATAGATTATCATTTTTACGTACGATAATATTGAAAATAATCAGGAGAATGGCAACATTTAAGTTCACATGTTAAAAATATGCAAAAATTAAAAATATGATATTCGAAACTTCAATATTTTGAAATTTTTTAAAAATCTTCAAAACTTAAAAACTTTCAAATTCTTGAACTTCGAAACTTTTTATTATTTTTGGTACTTTTTATAATTTTTGAAATTTAGATAAAAAGAAATCCGTATAAATACCTTATAATATTGTATTGAAAATTTATTTATATCTAACTAATAATAATTCAATTAAATAACCATAAGATTTTTGAATTATTTTAATTAATATAATTAAAATTATTAAAATTAAAATTGATCAAAATTTCAGAAAAATTCATAGATATTATTAAAAATAAAAAAAAATACATTCCATTAACTATATTTGATTAATTATCGCATGAAAATTTCTTAAACTTTCTATGATATTATCAATTATTAAATAAAAAATAATCGAAAAAAAATCATAGATCAAATATATATATAT
>NW_006264145.1:256049-259786 GCF_000469605.1 Apis dorsata
AAAATTATTAATTTTTTATGAAAATCTATGGTTATTTATATATTTGCAACGAATATTGAATGAAATTTTAATTAACAAGCAAAAACTTAATTAATTGTATGCATCTATTAGCTAATTGTTATCATCTATTTAGCTCTCGATATCTCGATATCAGCTGTTTGTATGTATATCAATTCTATCATAAATGAAATTGAAAACTTTATTAAAATGATATATTTTCTAATAGAATTTGATTTAATAATATAATCTATAATAAGAACAATAATTTATTATTAGTTAAAATGTAATTTTGTTCAAGTATAAATAGGAACGAATTCATATGGATTAAAGATAATTTTTACTTTCAAATATTAACATTTATTTTTGAAATTACAAATGAATATACCAATTTTATGTAATATATTTCGAGATCGTTCACTTCATTGTTTTCGATATTCTGAGGTATTTATTAAAAGTTATATATATTTTAGAGTTCTTCTTTTATTGCTCACTTTAGTAAACGATTTTATTCCATTACATATGTTATTTAATCTATTCTAATTCTATTGTATTTAATCGAATGCAATCTTTAGTTTTGTAATTGTTTTTTATCAAATTTTATATATTATTTACAAATTCAATTTGTTAGCAACGCAATTAAAAAAACTTAATAAAAAACTTAATAAAAAAAATATATCTTTGAATATTGATGATCATGAAAACTAACATAAAAACTAAAATTAAAATAAATAATAAATTTGCATAAATACATAAAACTAATAACTAAGAGGAGAAAAGAATAATAGGCCTGTTAGTGATATAATTTTTTTGCACTGATATAATTTTAATTCTGTAGAATTAGAAAAGAATGTTTATTATAGCTTTTCTTTTCTCTTTTTTTTATAAAGAAATGCGTGAAATTCTGAAAGAAAATAGAATATCATCTATTGAATATGAAAATTGATACATATATATATAAATAACATATTGACATATAAAAATAAAAAAAAATATTAATTATTTTATGTAAAATATGAATAAGAATAATAATAACAATCAAATAAAAATCTAAAAATTAAATGTCTTTTTATCAATAATTTAGTAAAAATTTATTAATTGAATGATTCATTAATATTGGACCATAATTTTCTATAAATTAAAACTTTTTCATTTTTTGCAAATTATCAATTTTTATTAAACAATGTTTAATAATTTTCTCCTTCTTTTATTAAGTTTTATTTATAAATATTTTCTTAAAGTTTTAATATTTATCAATTCTAATTCAAGATATAAAAAATCGGTTGATCATTAAGTTATTTCTTTATAATAAATTTAGTATAATTGAAGAAAAAGCAACGATATTAAAGAAAGGCAAAACACAGAAAAAAAATAATTCCTAAATTATGAATGTTTAATAATAAAGATTGGGAAATATCTGTACAAAAACGAAAAAAAATAATTTTTTCAATTATACATTTTATTCTTTATCTATTTAATCCAATATAAAATTTAAATCTTTGGACAAAATCCGAATAATACCTTCCATGTCACAAATTTTTGTTGCTTATACAAATAGTCTTTGAGATAATTCAAGATAAAATTTATTTAATATCTCTGATTATTTCTAATAAAGCTTATCTGTATATGTTTTATATAATAAATATAGAATAACCTATAATAATAATTAAAAGAAATCTTCGCTTGTAATTAATTAAATAAATAACATAATGTATTATAATATATATATTAATTCTTTAAAATATATATAATAGGATATTTCTAAATTCAACAGAATTGAAATAAAAATCACCTTAAAAAATTAAGTTAACTTTTATAATTAAATCTTAATACCATTAAAATATGCAAAAAAGTTTCTAATTCTATGAATTAATATAATAAAATTATTAATAATAAAAATTCATAATTTTTACTGTTCTTTATTTTACATTATTTTGTATTCAAATTATATAATTTTAAACTTTAGTTTTTTTTAAATCAAAAGTGAATTATTTATTTATAATTATTTTTATTAGCATTAAATATAATTATATCATTTGTAAAAAAATTGTTTGAAATTCTTATTATATCTCAAAAAAATGAAATAAAATATAAAATCTTATAATATTAAAATGTCTGTATTTTAAAATTGATGGATAATTATTTATTAAATTATAAAATAAACAACAATAAAATGTTAATATTTTTTAAGATAATCGTACTTTTAACATTGTTTTCTATTTGAATACTATAAAATATAAAATATTCTATAAAATTTCGAAATAAGAATATTTTATAGACATGCTAATGGTTATATTACAGAAATAAAACAGTTCATATCATATTTTGTGAACATCGAATTTTTCATAATTTTTTTACAAATAATATAAATTTTTAAAAATTTTAATGTATTTATTTGCACTTTGAAAGTCAACTATCAATAATTGATTACCTTATTTTAATTTCATTCACGAAGATTCCTTAAAGATTCCTATATATCATTACATAATTAAAAAAGTGAAATGTTTAAAAATTGAATATCTTGTAAAACGCTCAAAGTTTAAATGCATAAGTTTATCGATTTGTGTAAAGGAAATTGGTATCTAGGATTTCGGATAAAAATCAAAAGACGAGATAGCAGTATTTTATATTCATGAAATTTCATAAGCACGAGGCCTTTGTTTTTATTATCTCTGTACAAAAACAGTCGAAAAAATTATAGATTTCTTTTGATAAAGATTTAATTTTTTCGAGCTCACGGCATATGTACAAGCGGGAAATGATAGACATAATAACCTAAAAACTAAATATAATTATACATTGATAATATATAATAGATATAATAATTATAATTCATAATAATTAATAGTAAACCTACAGTCTACAGATTCGAGAGTGTACGTAACGTGTTCCTCATGTCTGTTTCATGTATCTCGTCAAAGTGTATTCGTCACATGTGTATGTGTACTCGCATCTCTCACGTATGTTTTACATTTGTTTTCCAATGAGAGTGTATTACATCGACAAAGCGAATTTTTTGTACACATAATTTCTCGAACAGATCGTTTTGCTCGCAATTGTTTCGAAAATGTTTATAGTGTCTTATGTCATATAATATCATGTCATGTCATGTCATGTCGTGTCACGTCACGTCACGTCACGTCATGTCACGTCATATTATATTGTATCATGTATCGTCAGTGTTCATGTATTATTATATATGTGTAACTTTGTTCATGTGTTTAACCGTCTGTCTGTCTTGTGTCTATGTTACGTATATGTTACGAATGTTTTATTTTCTTGTGCACTGGCCAACAGGGCCGCCGAATTCGAATCTCAATAACCTTGGGTCGGTGTCTTTCCAATTTCGTTTTTAATTTGTAATGCGTATTAAAATAATTATGAATTTTCCTTAATACAATAAATTCAAAATCACAATTGTATTACCACAATGGGACCCATGGCACATTTTACCCGAATTGAGCATCCCTGCTGAGCCTCACGCTCTCTTACTGTCTATTACTCCTTTTCTTATCCCTCTCTTAATCTCACCCTCTCCCTCTCTCGCTCTTTTTCTCCCACGCTATCTTTCTTTCGTACTCACTCTCGCGCAAAATTTCTCCGACATTATTATTATTCGCGCTTCGTTTTTCCTTCTTTTCTATAAACTATATCCTCTCTTCTACTTTTCTCGTGCATTCTCCTTCCTGGTGTCCCAACAAAACAGTTTAATTCACAAAAAAAAAAAAAAAAAAAAAAAA
>NW_006264145.1:259953-266983 GCF_000469605.1 Apis dorsata
ATTCTAATTTCATATACATCGCAAATTTACGATTTCGATTATCGTCTTTCTTTCTCACTCTCTCTTTTGTTCATTATATCAATAGAGAAAGCGGAGGGAACACGATGGAAAATGCGAACGGAAGAGCATGTGATTTATTTATACAAATTGATTTCGGAAGAATCGCAGAATTGCACGCAATCACACGAAGCGAGATTAAAAAATAAATATATATCATAAAGTACACATTCCATCTCTTATTGCACCTTTCGTAAGTATGGCAATACGAATATTAATATAAATTGATGATTAAAATTTTCGAATATGGAAAATATAAAATATACAATTTTAGTATTATAATATATACACATATATACGAATTTTGTTATTAAGAATGGAGAAAAATTCCCGCTTTTTGTTCCACGTGTCATTTCTTGCGACCGAAATATATTACATATACATTAGCATCGTATTTACAATTCTAGCAAAGTTAGGATCACAATTTATTTGCAACAATCTTACTTGCATAAGAAAAATTTAAGTTTAAATTTTTGTACATATATATTGCATTAAATGTATACGTAATAAATATCTTCCCGTTTGCACTTTACAATATAATTTTTTCACGTTTCCCTCCTATTTCCTTCATGCATGCACACTTCACATTCGCCCACAATTTCCCACCCCTATTCTCATCCCCACTATTTCTAGTCCTAGCATACACAATGATCGACAGTTTTTTTTTCCCATACAGAACTTTCTCTCGCTCATGTATCATGCACAAGTTCTCTCGCGGTTCGAATCTTTTTTTTTATCATTTATCTTGATTTTGTCTCACTTTATTTAAAAAAATACTGAATTAACCAAGCTAAAATCACAGACTTGCTGGTGCTTCCAGCGGGTTTGTACAAATTCTTCCTGAAGGACTCTATGTATAGTTACAAGATGTATATATATATATATCTATACATATAAGTATGTATATATAATATATGCGTATATATATATATGTATATATAATAATTATAATTCACTCATGAAATAATGTTTTGCACCTCTCTTGCCACTTGTGTATATGTTTATTATACGTTTCGTATGCGTTCGTCTCTTGGACATGTATATTCTTTATACGCAAATTCAAAGGAATATCAATCATTATGAAAAAGATGTGCCCTATGTCTTGAATATTTTGTCTTCTTCGTGAGTCTAACCAAATAAAATAGAAAAGGAACATTTTTTTCTTCTAAATTTTATTTAAAATCTGTACAATAAGTACTACGTGTGCGAGATTTTCTACGCCGCCGTTCGACTCTCACACTTTCACCTGGTTCACCTAACTTTACTTTCGACAGATTTTCCAATGGTCGTTCAGAGAGAATCGGTTTGCGTTTCTGATCTTTGAAATGAAAGAGCGAATTCAAATCTCTTTCTCCTCATTTGTTTTTGTGGTTTGCGCGCTCGGTTACAATTTCGCAAACTGAGCATGTTTAGCAATTTTAATCGAACAATCGTGAATTCGTATCGATGTATTTCAATTGTAAATTAAATCGAAATAAATGTATACATATAATATATTTCCCCCTAAAGGGAGGAAAAAAAAAAAAATTAAAAATGTGACTAAGAAAAACGATCAAACCCTTTCCAACATAAAATGCAATTTGTTTATATGAATAAAAAAAATGCGAAAAAAGAGAATAAGAGAAAATTGAATCAATGTGTTGTATATAAATAAAGTTCATAGACAATATAATACATACGCATAATACGTTCATATTGATCGCTAAAAAAAAATTAATCTAAATTCTTAATTCGTTTAAAATTGCCATGCATGTTTTTCAATATAAATATATTTATACATATATACTTTTACATATTGGTACAATACAAATACGCATGTATACGTGATCTAATACAGATACGAATACACGTGTTTTTAATTAGGTCGTTCGCATACAGAGAATTGCTCATATTGTCTCTTTATTTTTAATATAATCACAGACATGGTTTCTATAATAATTGCTACATACCGAACGCGAATTCTTGCCTTTTCTATCTCGCTCTGCTTTTTTTCACAATCACACTTCCCTTCTCTCTCTTTTTTTTGTTTTAACATACAATACTTCTTCACTATTCTATATTATAGTCACATCAAATGAACGGCATTCTCTCAAATTCTTGCACACCATGATTCAATTTTACTGCGTAATATCACGCGAATATACCGAATAATTAAAATGTGTTACGAAAGAAAAAAGAAAATAATTTTTATTAATACATCATTGGATGATTTTCGTCTTTGTAATCTATTTGATATTTTTTATCCAAGTAAGCCAGACATGCCATCGAAGAACCCATGACGAAACGATCACATATTTACATATACATATACGAGCATATGTATATAATCGAATGATTTTATAACTTTTACTTGGAACAATAGAATTGCTAATAAGAAACTTGTGTAAATTTGAAAATTCGGATTTCTTTTCTTTTTTAACATTATAAATTTGTAAGAAAACTTATGTTAATACCAAACAATTTCTTTAATATTCAATTTTTTAAAATGAAAAAAATTCTTAAAATTGAATACTTTTCATTTTTTTTTTTTATATATTTTGAATACTAAAATGCAAATAATAAAATGAATAAAGAAAATGAAAAAAAAAATTGTATGATTTTATATATTGTAGTATAAACTGTCCAATTATAGAATATATATACATTTGATACGTTTTTTGACTGAGAGTGCTTTTTTATTTTTTTCCTTTTTTCTTTTTTTTATTTTAAGTACAAGTTTTTAACAATTTTATTGCACAGTTGGAAAAACATAAAATAATTATAATTGAAAAGCTAAAAAATAAATAAAGAAAGTAATTAGAAAAAAAAAAGAGAAATTGTTAGATACAAACTTACAAATCTGCAAAATTGAAAAAAAAAATCAGAATTTTCATATTGAAAAAGTCCTTTATAAGTAAAATTGAAACCCATATATAGATATTATATTTTTTATCATACGCACCAGATTCCTATTGCATTGTATCCGACTAATTAAATTAAATTGCAACAATCCAGCAATATATATATATTATAATAGATCAGCGAAATAAAGTTATTGCATCAATAAATAAGTAAATGATCAATTTTTTAAAATAAGAAGCTGAATCGATTTAAAAAAAAAATAAATTTTTGAAAAGAAAAGATATTATTGTCAAATTTGAATTGAATGATTGAAAATTAACCACGTGATCCATTTACATTCGTTTTCATTCGTGTCAACATGCATTCTTCGTTCGATTCGATCATTCTGTCGTTCGAAACACCAGAAAAGATAATTATTCGATATGCACGAAATACGCTTTCTCATCATGCAAAATCAATCACAGTTATTTGTTTCATATTTATTTGTTCATTTGCTCTCTCTCATACATACAAATATATATTCCTCTTTTTCTTATTTTCATTTACTCTAGATTCATATATGATCTCACTTTTTCTTTCTTTTTCTCTCCCTCATTTCCATTCATTTTTTTCTTTTGCTCACATTCACTCATTTTATGCTCAGAAAACAGATAATATACAATTTGACATATCATATATGCGCAAACGGATGAAAACGAAGTTTGCGCATTATGTGTCTTTTACATACATAATAACTATATATATGTACATTAAACTCACGCTTTTTAAAGGTTTGTACGTATGAAGTGTAATGTGTGTTCTTTTTTGTCAACGATGCTAACGTGTGATTCGAATTAATAATTGCTCGATAGTCGACGACCAATGAAAGAATAGCAATGGATGATCCAAGAACGATAAGTGGGCCAATGATGCCGAGGATAAAATGATAGATATTTATTGTTATCATGCTTATTAGCATACATACATTCCATGAAAAAAGTTCCGGATCAAAGAAAATCAAAAATCGATTGATCAATAATTGTTGATTAACAAATTCCTTCAATGTATTCGACGATGTGATGACAGAAATATATACGTTTGTTCCTTTTTTCTTCAACTTATTTTTGTCTTTTATAATACGTGTATGGTGTTTGTGTGTGGCTCGGTGGTAATTTGCATTGATAGTGCGAGGTTAGAAAAAAATCCTTGATGAGCACAGCATGATGACCATGCGGACAGAAGAGAGAATGCAGCCTATAGTATATTGTTCGTCGATTTTCCATTAAAAAGTGAATTACTTGTCCTTTTTTATTTCATATTCTTCGATGTTCGTCTTTCGTTATTGACAAACACCAGAACATCAGAACATGAGGATTTAGAATAATCAATTAGATTGATACATAAAAAGAAAAGATGTTTTGACGTGGAAGAAAAGAGATTTTATGACAATAAAAACACGTTGTTGAATTCTTCTTGAGGGAGAGAGGTTTATTTCGCTTTTCCTCTCATGACAACAGAGAAGCGAGTCAGACTGGTTCGTTGTTCCCCTATCCAGGCGTAATTTCTTTTCGAAATAAATAGAAATATACGCGGGGAGGAGAGCTGAGATCAATTTGTCGACTGAGAGAGATCCTCGCGGAGCTCGCCCATATTTTTTCTCACTTTTGCAGGCCCGGTCTCGCCAGCAGCCAGTATTTCCAGCATAATGAGATGGAAAAATCTGAATCTTCTCGCGAGACACATCAAGACATTTAAAGGACCGCTGGTCTAGGTACACGACGTTACGCGAACGCGCAGTATTCTTCTCCGAATATTCAAACGATGATGGTGACACTTCTTTCTTCTTCTTGCTATGAGTATCCTTTTCTTTTTCGTATGATTGACGAAAATTCAGGATGACTCATATATGTTTGATTGGACTAGAGTCAACTGTGATTATGATCGTTGCGACTCGTCAGGAACCCGTCGAGAAAGCGTTGAGACTTCATCGGACAATATATATTGGACGAATTTCTTCAATAAATCAAATTTAGCCAAAAAACAGTTATACACATTTTTTACACATTTCTTGTTCATTTTTAAAACGATGTACACGAAAGAGCTTGTAACACTTAATTTTGGAGGAATTCGACTCAGATAGAGTAGAATTGCGCGTTCGTGTGCACGAGCCGAATATTCACCCGACCAGAGGAACGCGATCACATATCACGAAACGTATATGCTTTGATCAGTCCGAGAGCGTGATGCACGTCCAATGGAAATGAAGCGAGATGCGATTTTTATCGCATCGGTGAACCTGCGCCGAAAAACGCTTCAACTGGAAACGAACGCGGCGATTTGCTCGCTAAATTGCGAGTGTTCCAACAGTAGCGAATCTTTGCAACTTTCAAATTGTTGTTGCTGTTGCTGCTGTTGTTGATGATGTTGATGCTGGTGTTGGTGTTGATGTTGATGTTGATGTTGTTGAGCCTCTTCTGGTTCGGGCTCTGTACGCTCATATAAAACACAAATCGATCCATTTTCTCCGATTCTGTACGATACTTCCGACGGATCAATCCACATAGTGAGCTCGCTTGGAAATAAGTTATGCAGTACTGTTGGTAATAATCCAACATTTGCACCTGCCTGTGCAATTACAGGATCCATCTTACCATTAATGCGTATGCAACGATAACCAGAACCTCGATTTGGGCGATCTGGAAACCAGTGATCCCTGTAACGATGACGTAGTACCTCTGTTAAAGAGGACTTAAACATCTCCAGCTGACGTTCAGACAACTGACCCGTCTGAAGACGCAATAAATGCACCAAAAAATCCGCCGCTGACACGATTTCCAGTCTCATGGTTGCTATGCGATATGACCCAGGACGAATGGTCTATGGTAAAATTTTGTCGATTTTAAACCACTTTTCTTCCTCCACTTCTTCCGTTCCCGAGACAGTCGAGAGACAACGCGGCCGAAAGAAAACACTATTCTTTCCGTGGTTTGAAAGGTTATGACTCGAGTGAGACCGTTGCTCACGGGACGCACACAGGAGTCTTCACAAAATGGCGTCGCCGCCACGTCGTACGATCGCGCGTAATATTCGTTCGTCGACACTCCAGTGCGAGGAAAAATATCGAGAATTTTTGATAATTCTTCCGCAAATATCGGAAACAATTTAACACGAACTGTTTCAAAGTATCGAATCTTTGCGTTAATCGTTTTATATTTCCTCGAAAATTTTCGATTTCATTAGGATGATCTCGCAAATGTGACGAGATTAATCCTTCGTAAGAGGTGTTGCGATCGTAATCTTTTTCGATCGTAAACTCGTTCGAAATCGTTTCTCCGATCCCTGGGATGCCAGCGAGAATCGATAAGACGACAAAATGTAAAATTCAAACGATCACAATAACGATGACTTTCTTTCCTATCACGCTGGTTCACTTTGTTCACCTTATAACTGCGGAAAAACTTTCTCGCAAAACTTAACTGACGCACTTTTCTTTGACTCACGCGAATCAACCGCACCCACCAACTGCCAACGACTTTCTACTGGCAGCGATCGTCGACGTAACGAAGTAGCTTTGTCTCTTTGTTCACGCAATCTAGAGTGGGGATAAAAGTAATACTCCAATTGGATCATTCTGTTTCCCACTATATCCATCAAACACGTGATCACAATCTGCGCGGTTTCAGCTGCGCAAACGTTTGCAGCTGCGTCCCGAATACGGATAGTCTGCGCGAATAAAGGTTCTCAATTAGTTTTTACCGACATCATCAGAAATTGATAATTTTCTATATTTACAAAATATTTTTCCTAAATTCGAGTGACGAAAAATAAATTTATATATTCCGATTATGATATCAAAATAATATCTTTTAAAAGAATTAACTTTCATACAAAAATATATTTTTTGTTGAATTTTTTTTTATATACAACATATAAATAAAATTTAAACGTGTTCGAATGGATTAAACATAAAAACTTAAAAAAACATTTTTTAAATAATAAAAATTTTAAATAATGAAAATTATTTTAATTTATTATTTAAAAGTTATATTAAATGATGCTTATTTTTTAAATAAATATATTAATATCCAATAAATGAATTTATTTACATATAGATACATAAATCATAGTTTTACATTATACATTATACATTATA
>NW_006264145.1:267755-268295 GCF_000469605.1 Apis dorsata
ATTATGCAATTATTAAGATTCAATTAAAAATATAAGAATTATTTAAAATTATTTAACTTAAATTATAAAATTTTATATAGTAATCAAATATAATATAAAATATAAAATAAGATATCATTCCTAAATTTGTATTTCATCCAACAAATATTAGATACAAATATAGACATAAAATTTTTGAAAATATTATTTATATTCAAAATTTAATTTTTTAATAGAAAATATTACTTGGAACATACAGTATTAAAAATATAAAAAATAAAATTGAGAATTTTATTAATTAAATTTTAATTTCAAAATTAAATTAAATTTGTAATGGATTTTATAAAACGATTTTACATTTCTTTATGTATACATAATTTCTATGCTGCTATATGCTTCATATATAAAATATCTTTATATAAAGAATACTAATATAATGAGCTTTTGTGAATAATTGAGAATTTCAGGACAAAATATTAATTTTATGAATAATCTAATATCATATACGATTGATAAAATGAATTTTATTGCTTTTAAATATTATATATATATATATATATA
>NW_006264146.1:0-1284 GCF_000469605.1 Apis dorsata
TAATATTAATTATTTTACATGTATTTATCTACTATTCTTATTATACATTTTTAATCACTTTTAATCCAATTTTTTAAAAAAATATATACAATTAAAAATTTTCTTTTTTTTCTTTAGATTAATATTGTAATATTTTATATATATATAATTAATAAAATATATATAATTAATATATTTTTAGTAACATTTAAATATAATACTTGTTTCTCTAATACCATATAATATGGAATCTTGCAGCATTTCCACCATTACCAGAATCATTTAATGAAGAAAACAGACTTGCACAACTGGAACGTATGAAATTACTTCAAGTCAATCCTATTGCTGGAATTAGTTCAAAAAATTAGTTCAAAAAAATGTTTTTAAAGCATAGCAAAAAGTACAGTCTACTATACATTAACAGTTCTTTAATATAAACTTCTATAAGGTTAGTAAGAAAGAACTTTAATAAATTGAACATCTCTCTTGAGATATAAAATAATTTTATTATGTAATTTTTGTGTCTATTCTGTATAAACCATAAATATAATATTATTGTTCATATATATATTTTTGCTTGTATCAATTTACTTAAAACCTCAGAATATCTATCCAAATAAATGTCCTAAAACAATGTCATTTATAGCAGACAATATAATATTTTGTATAGATATTACACTTTTACAATTATTGTTTTAAAAAATTATTATTTTATTATAATAGTAATATAATTATATATATATTCAGTTATTCTATTTTTATTTTTTTTTCATTTTAAAATTGTTATTTTTATAAGATTATTTTTTTGTATAAACATAAACTTGAATATATATATCCAAAAAGGAAAGGAAAGAAAGGAAAAAAGAATTCTATGAAATATTATGGTTATATAACTCTTATTATTTGAACTAATTGAAAATTAGTTTACACAAAAAAATATCTATTGTAATCTATTGTAAATAATAAATTTTAATGTAAAAACATATATAATAAAATATATTTTCATTTTTGATCTTACAGATAGAAAGCAGAAGGAAATATACCGCTATATGTGTATGTATTAATTTTTTTTAAATCAAACATTTTTCGCATTTTTTTAAATATAAAAATGAAAAAAATAGTGAAACAATTTAATTATATCATAAATTACAAATTTGAAAAATAAAATTTAAGTTATTTCTTTATGTTTTAAAATTTTAATTTTTATTAATTTTTATTATTATTTTATATATATTTTATATATATATATAAAAAATATATATATATATATATATTAAAATTATGACATATATTTCTCTAATTCTT
>NW_006264146.1:2340-7252 GCF_000469605.1 Apis dorsata
TATTTTATATTATGAAATTTTTAAAATAAATTATAACCATTTTATTATTATTTAAAATTAAAAATGTGACAATAATTCGAGAAAACCTGTTATTACTGTTTATTATATTTTTAATGTTTTACAATTTTAAATAATTTTTGAAAATAAACATAAATCACAAATTGTTAATAATAAGTTTTTACGAAAATTTGATTCTAATTAAAAAATTTTTAATTATTTTTGCAGATTACTTAACGATAATAACAATAACAACAGTAATAATAATTACATTGCTTTAAAAATATGAAGTTCAAGTTTTACTGTTCACATTCATACATCATACATACATGTATATATATGTATGTTGTAACAAGTAATTGACATCCTAATAATAAAATTGAATCACAGTTTATAATATTATCTATGAACAATGTTTTGTTAAATAATATTACACAATACTGCATAAGAATTTGAAGGAAAGTGAATACTAGCATTATTTATCTCTGCATTTGAATTTAATAGGAGATATTGTTGAATCATTACAACTTGCATTAACACAAAATGCAGTCCGGACAAAAATTCTTAATTAGTAAACATTTCTTATTTTTTTCAGTTTGAGAAAATTTATATTGAAAAACGGAATGTAATTTTCAATAATAAATTAGATATAAGATATAATTTCACAAATATACATTTGAAGTTTTCAATAATATAAAGGCCTTTTGCATATATATATATTGTCACATATAAAATTTTTGAAATGTTGCTCAAATTTTAAAGATAAGAATATGTTTAAATGCAATGTCTGATTCGTGCATTGAATTCGTGTAACATTCGACCATGATGTATATGCTTATTATTATTTTTATAATATAAAAATAATGTATTATTGTTCAGGGGAGACTAAAAATTATAAACTAGTGTTACGAAATCAGTAATTCTGTATAAAAAGTAAAGCATTATGCACAATTACGATTTTAAAGAACGCAGTGTAAAAATCTAAAGTTTATCATTTTTTTCTTCAATGAGTTAATATTTTCAAAAATATTTTTTATTTAAAATTTGTTGATCATCAGCACACGAATTTATAATTTTATTAAAATCCAAAAGATATACCAAAACACTTTCACAACTATTGCTTATATTATTACAGAAAAAATACGTAATTCTCACATACATGGACTAATCCATGATTTCAAATAATAAAATTATTATAACAAACACTACTTTAGATACGTACAAAATAAAAAATGTAGTAGGTAACTCTTAGACTTATTTTTCTATGTTTGATAATATATATTACAGTATTTACAATAGGTAAGTCCCAATATCACCAATTTTTCTGTTACCCCTTTGTATTATAAGAATATAGTTCCGTATAGAAAACTAAGTCTTTATCATTATTAGAGCTTGTTTTACAATTTCATGAAATCTTTAAGAAAACTGCACTGTAAATAATCTTTGTATATATCGTTCGTATTATATAAATGTATTACAATGAGTTTACCGTGATTATGAACACAATTGCTATTCAAAGATTGTAGTAAGCTTATAACTTTATAAACAGTAATTAATAAAATATTACATATTTTTAAAAATATTATTTGTAATATGTGCAGTAATGCAAAATAAAAGTAAAATTAAACCAATTTATATTACAATTCTGTACGTCTTTGGTATATAAATTTTCGTACAGAATAAAAAATGTTTCTGATGAAATCAAGAACTTAACTACACCAGGGTCTCTTTTTTGTTCATGTAAGAGAAAAGTAACATAGAGTTTGTTAACTCCACATAATTATAGACACAGAGCCCCTTTAATTGGAAACGATAATTAGTTGCGCGATGAAAGTTAATCAATGTCTTTTCACCACACAATTATGATATTGAGCTCTCTACTTAAATATGAAATAAAGTCCAACATTATTTTGCACGTTTCATCACCGTACACAATCTCCAGTACGAGGTGTAATACAATGTTTTTTTCGTTTAACGGTTTGTGACCTTGAACTTGGACTATGGCTATTATTATTACTTCCATTACTATGAAGAGAGTGTTTTGCTTTACTTTGTCCACTTATATTATTATTATTTATTCCACGATGATGATAATTTCCTCTGGAATTATGATGGTGATTACCTGTAAGAAATATTAAATATTAAGTTTTTAAAGTAATTTGAACTTTTAAAGTATAAAGTTGATGTTCACTAATTGATGTTATTTTAATTATTTAAATATGTTAAAATATTTCCATCTGTCTTTTGTTTGTAGATTAAAATACATAATACTAAATATAATAAAATATGCATACCATGAGCAGTTGCTTTAAATGGTTTTTTCCATTGTGAATGATGATGAGTATGCTGATTATTATATACATGTCTTTCTTTATTTCTATCTTCTCCCTTTCCACTAGTGTTAGGAGAATTTCCACGACTACATTCAGAATCCTAATAAAATTGAATTTACATATTAGAAATAGTTGAAAATATAATTAATTTTCTTTATATTTTGAAAATTTTTTACCGTATCACTAGCTGGAGCAGATAGTGTTGAAGCATCAGAACCAGTAGAACTTGACAATGAATCTACTTCACTCAAAGGTAGTGGGAATGTTTCTTTAATCCATTTGCGGTATTCTATTACTTCATCTGTCACTCGAATTATTCTTCCTAGTATACTAATTAAAATATATATTTAAATAATGATCAATAGAATTATAAAATATATAAATAATATATAAATATTATAAATAATCTTACCTTACTTTATTTGCATCATTAACTAATATATTTAAAGGACTAACTGCTTGTGAAAGGACATAATAAGCCCAATCAAATGCATCTTTTACATATAGAGCACCATAACTACTACGACCAATATCATTTCCTGGTGTAAGTGGATCTTCTATGCACAATAAAGAAGGTCGATGGCCATCTATCATATCCCTTTGAACCTAAAATTAATATAAAATATAATTTAATTCCATTCAAGAATTAATAAGTAAATTTTTTATTTATTTGATCAATTTTTAACTACTATATTAATTGTAATATAATATATATTTTAAGTAAAATTGATAAATTCTAAAATAAATGTTCATTTTTAAATTCTTCTTCAAACTTTTTATATAATAATATAAATTATATAATATATAAATTATATAATAATATATATGTCTAAAATGATTATATAACATTTGTTATTTTTAAAATACTTTGTTATTTATTTTTAAAAAAAAATAGCATTTTTTCATGTTAATTAGACTTTTTTAAATTTAAATTTACAATATTATTTATTGAACTATATATTTATATATTATATAATTATATTTATATAAATTTATGTTAAATATATAAATATATTTATATTATTATTATATATATATTATTGTATTATATATTATATATTTTAAAATATATAAATATATTTATGTATTTTATATATTTTTATATTATATACTTACCTCTTCCTTTGATATGTAAGTACCACCATCTTTTACACGAATTCCTGTTTTAACATAATTAAATTTTCTACCATATAATTCCAAAAATTCTATTAACAGCACCCCAAGATTAGCATTCGAACAATAAGCATTTTGTCTAGGATGTAACTAAAATAAAAATTTATTAGTATAAGAAAATAAATTATTTATTTTAAAAAAGATTTATTATTTTTATATAAATTATAAATTTTATAGAACATATATATAAATATTACGTTCATATTCTATATTTGATAGAAAATTTATGTAATAAATTCTTATTTATGTTTTTAAAATAAAAATATTAATATTTTACCTGTAAAAAACTGATAGTCATAAGTATTAAACTATATGATGAGATTCCACCAGTAAACACTTCATTCAGGTCTCTTTGTAACAAGAATTGCTTTAATACCATAACTAGCTTTTCTAGTACTGGAAACCTCTTTTTAAAAGAATTTATCAATTCTGCAGATTTAACACCATTATTCATATTAAAACTGATATCTACTTTAATTTCAGTTTCTTTATCAGTCAACTTGACAATTGGAACACTAGCTTTATCTAAAACTTTAATAGATGATGGTTCAGCAATATTTTGATCCAATAAAGCACGTTCCAAAGTGCGTAATGGAAGATTTGTCCACATTCCTATTACTACTAAATCTATATCACTAAAAGAGAAAATAAATTTTTTACATATTTGAAAAATTTCTTAATAATAATTAAGAATATATATAGAAAAAGAGCAAGAAATAGAGAAAGATTATTATTATTACTATTATTATTATTGTTATTATTATATTATATTATTATTATTATTATAATTAGAGAGATTATTCATCATAATATATGAATTAAAAAGTAATATTATTTACTTATAAGATTATAATAATTAATTTGTTTAAAAGATACCTATATATTTTACATGTAAACATGTCACTAAATACATTCCATTTTAAATATGTACAATGATACGTACCTTGTAGGTAAATATAAACCAGTACGAAAGCTGCCAAATACTTCAACCTTAGAATCTGGCCAGAGATCATATATTACTTGTTCTATCCTTTTGACAACACGTATTCGTAAACTATGTTCTTCATTAGAGGGACACATATAAGCAAAAAAATCTTCAATTTCTTCATGTAATCTAAATATAAAAACAATTAATCAATGATAATTTCTTATTTATATTTATATAACTTTTGAGAAAATATTACTATATATTATTTTACATATTCATATCTTTAAATTGTTTAACAACAATTTTATATAATTTATTATCTCTACTTATCATAATTATATATATTATAAACTTCTAAGAATATAAAAAAATATTTAAATGATTATTTGTAATATAATAATATAATAAATAATATAATATAATAATATAAATAATAAAACTGAAAATTAAAAAATATATAAATAAAATATACATTTTTATT
>NW_006264146.1:7322-18563 GCF_000469605.1 Apis dorsata
TTAAAAAAAATTAATTCAAATAAATAAATATATAAATAAAATTTAAACAATATTTATAATTATAAAAATATATTAAATTTTATAATTATAAAATTCAATAAAAAAATTAAAATTTCTAATTAACATTCTACAATATTTTCAAATTTGAATAATGTTGAATTATTATGAATATAAACATAAATACTCATATTATATAAACATCCACGTGTGTTTACAAAATCATTATGCATATTAATAAAGACTAAAAATGCGTTGATAAAAGAGTTTGTAAAAATTAAAAAAATTAAATATTTGGAAGATATATTTAATTAAATAAATTATATTTATTATTACAAAGAAAATAAATTCTTATTTGTACCATATCTAATTATAAAGAGCCTTGCTATATCCTATTTGTAAACGAGTGTGCACATAACCTTAATCATGCCCATATGGACGAACTATAGAAAGGTTAATGGTTAAACTTTCATAAAAAAAAAAAATAAATTAAAATTTAATAACAAGACTTACCCAATAACACCTTTTGAATAATGTTTATTGGGTACTCGCCATGGACAACCACCGTATTCGCCAACTAAGGCATCATAATTGTAGTTCATGCCATAGGTACTAGCACGATTATCACCTTTCCTACGCGATGGATTATAATAGCTATTACAAGTATTATGTTGCATGCGATCTCCCGTACGAGAATTGAGAGAATCTAAAGATATGAAATCTTGTTGAAGCTTCACACCCATTACATTCGAAGATGAATCGTTTTTCAATGTTAAAATATCCAAGCCTTTTTCAGCTTCCCAAATGTGTAACCACAAATCCTTAGCAGGGCCGAACTGCTCCGGTTGATACCAACCGATAGTCGGATCCATTAAATAGTTCTCGATTCTGTATCTTACAATTAATGGTTCTTGCACACTACACTACAATTCCAATCTTAATTCAACTTTAATTGAAAAATTGTCTGATTTATTGTAACCTGCGAACACTATGAAATTCATACATACGACCATTGAATAACAGCATTTTAGAAGGAACTTCGTATACCATTGTGCAAGCATAGAGTAATAAAGATACTCAAATAATTTGTTCCTGCAGATGGCATTATTATTTATCATATAAAAATAAACGTTTCTGAAAATGTGATTAAAAAATATTTGTCATGCAATTTTATACATTGTTAAGATAATCTTAATATGTAAACTATATAAATTAATATGTAAAAAAAAGAAAATAATGTTATTTTACGTTATTTAAGTTACTTATATATAATATTTATTTATTGTATACATTTAAAAATATTTAAAAATTTGTAACATGGATAGTAGTAATTTTAAAAAATGTTGAACATTGAAAGAATTTTTGTTTTTTATTTGTTTTAATTTTTAAAAATACAACATATGCAAATTACTAGATTAAAATGCATTTTTATTTTAAATAAAAGAATATTTAACATTTTAAAATAAAAATAAAAATATAATTTAAAATATACAAATTAGAATTTTTGAATAAATTAATTTAAGTAAATAAATAATATTAATGAACTTTATATATATAAATGTATAATAATAATGATAATAATAATTTTATATTAACTTAATAATAAACAAAATTGAATATTTAAAATATGAAATGTTTATAAATTTAATGCACATTTTATAAAAAATATAAATATAAATATTTCAAAACTTATTTTAAAATCTGCAATATATATGTCTAATAGTTTGTGCATGCATGCATATGTAGAAATATATATAATAGAAATAATATTATACAATATATATTAAATATTTCTAATATCTGAAATTTTATATACTTGTTTAATTATAATGAATAAAAGTAAATAAATTATCAATGTATAAATAATAAATAAATTTTATACGATAAAATGAAGAAAATTAAATATGTAATTTAATCATACATATTATATATATTTTCATGAATATATTTCTTATATTTTTGTAATTTAATATTATATTATATATTATAATTATATTATTGTAATTTTATTTTAAAAAATAATAATATAATAATAAAAAATGATAAAATCTAATCTCTCTATCAAATATATAAACACACATACACACACATATCTTATAAAGATAGAAGATTAATAAATCGACTCCACCCATCTTTAATTTTCCGCGAAATTCAAATGAAATTTGTATTTTAATTTAAATATCTTGACTTTCATTATACTTATTCTCAATATCTTTTTTTTAGCTTTAAATTACTATTTTTTTAATACTAATTTATAGATTATATTATTTAAGAAATGTATATATTTATTATAAAAATCTTTTTCCTTTTTTATTTCTTTTCTAAATTATGATAAAAGATTTTAATATTTAAGTTTATATAATATATTTATATTTTACATATTGTATTATTTAAGATAATATTTAATATAAAATGTTTTGTTTTTATTTATTATTAATATTATTTTAAATGTATTGTTATTTTAATTAAACATTTTTTAAACATTTTTTAATTTAAAGTTTTTAATATTTGAATGCATTAAAATATATTTATATTTAAATATAAAAAATAGAAAAATTAATAATAATAAAATTAATAAAAATAACAATATTTATTAATTAATTAATTATTAAGAAATTTCTTAATTTAGTAACTTGATGTGCATTAAAAGTGAATTTATACTATTAAAATATGCATTAACTTTTATTATTAATTGTTTAGAATAGTTCTTATTTATTTAAAACTAAATTTTTAAAAATTTTACAGAAACATTTTAAAAGTAGTATTTATTCAAAGGATATATGTAATCTAAATTAAATACGTCCTTTTCATTGATAGTGAAATATAGATATGAGTTGCTTACTTCATGCAAGTAACAACGTGATTTTTCAATTAAAATAGAAATTGAAAAATGTGATGGATATTATCATTAATAATAAACAAAAATGTGTTATGAGAATTTTTAAAATAAATTAGTCTTCCAAATAATTTATAAATGTATTACACTAATTATTTATTATATAATTTTATTAGTATTTCTATATGCTGTAATTAATCATTTATTAAATCTGTTGCAGGTGAGTTGTAATATTTGATAACAAAATCAACTATATATTATTATTAATTAACATTACAGATATATTTGAAAAATAAATTATTTATAAATTTCAAATTCACTTAAATTTATCAATACATTATTTATTCGTTTTTATTTTATTATTATTATTATTATTTAATTATTAATAAACAAATTTATTTAATATCATATTTTTTAATTTCTTAATAGTAAATTTTCCTTTAGTAATATTTTATTCTTGTAGTTTCTACCCCCCTATAACTATATGTTTGTTTTATATAAATTTATTAGCTAACATATTTGTCCTTTTTTTATTTTTTAAAAAATTTAAGTATTTGAAATTTATTTTTTCTTTCAGACATGTCAGAACATGTTGAATTACATCATTTACTTGATGGTGATACTGAAAGTAATACAATAATACAACAAAAAAGATTTTCCATTTTAATGTGTAAATCTTGCCCTTATCTTGGTTTAATCTTAGCAACATTATCATCATTATTTTTTTCATTATGCAGTGTTATTGTGAAAGGTTTAGTCGAAGTAAATCCAATGGAATTGGCAGCATTTCGATTTATGGGTGTATTACTACCAGCAATACCAATTGTAATATATAAAGGAGAACATCCATTTCCAAAGGGTCGTAGATTAATGCTAATATTAAGAAGTTTTGTGGGGACTACTGGTCTCATGTTAAGTTTCTATGCATTTCGGCATATGCCATTAGCTGATGCATCTGTTGTAGTATTTTCTGTTCCTGTATTTGTAGCTATATTTGCAAGAATATTTTTAAAAGAACCTTGTGGATTATTCAATGTTATTACAGTTTGTTTAACATTGATTGGCGTAATCTTAATAACACGTCCACCCCTTATCTTTGGACATACTATTGAATCACTTTCAGATGGACATGTAAAAACACAACATGCAGATTTATGGGGAGCAATAGCAGCTTTTTCAGCAACTCTTTTTGGTGCAAATGCATATATTTTATTGCGAGCTTTAAAAGGCCTTCATTTCTCAGTAATTATGACAAATTTTGGATCATTTGCCTTGATTCAGACAATAGTTATATCCTGGGCTATAGGTGCATTATGCTTGCCTCGGTGTGGAACTGACAGACTTCTAGTTGTTGCACTTGCTCTTTTTAGTTTTGGTGGTCAAATACTATTAACATTAGCTTTACAAATGGAACAAGCAGGACCAGTTGCAATAGCAAGATCAGCAGACATAGTTTTTGCTTTTTTTTGGCAAGTTTTATTTTTTAATGAAATACCAAATCCTTATTCAGTTGGAGGAGCCATTGTAGTCACAAGTTCAGTTTTATTAACAGGTTTAAGAAAATGGGCTCTTTCATTACCAGAAACATCTAATGTTAAAAAATCTTTGGGTATTTTGATGTTGTAAATTATAAATTATAAATAAGAAAAATGTTACTTTTAAAACTACATTATACTATTTTATTAAAACTTGTTTTTGTAATATTAACTTAAGTTTTAGGTAGAAATAATTTTGATCTATAAATATATTTTATAAAATGAAATAAAATTTATATAATATATATAATTATATACAAATTTTCAAATTTTTTAAAATTGAATTATTTCAAATTAAGAAATTGAAAAATTTTCTTTTTTTTTTTTATTATATTATACTTTATTTTACATACTTTACTTATTATGGATTTTTTCTAGATAAAAGACTGTATAATTTTATGAGATATAAATTTCATGATATAATTTTCATTCATGAGATTTTGCTATATTGCTATCTTGCTATGTTCCAAGAAAGTTTTTAATAAATATTTTATATTGCTTATTATTTTATTTAAAAATATTTATTTTGATAGTATTTCATATATATTATATCTTTCTAATTATTATTTATTAGTATAAACTGTAGTCTAAAACTCAGTATTATAAAAAAAATCTTTTGATCTCTAATATAATAAAAATCTTTTTATTTATAAATTTATTATATCTTTAATAAGTTTATTTGTAAGATTTTATTTAACATGATATATAATATTTTTATTTTACACAATTATGCACAAATATAATAATATGTATACAAAAATTTTTTCTTTTATTATATTTTTAAAATAATCAATTTATATGAATATAAACATGAATTAAATTTTGATTAACATTGAATTAAATGTGAATTCTAGTGTACAAATATTAAGAAATATAAATTTATTTAAAAAATTTGATTATATTATAAATATTATATTATTTCTATATTATATGAAATAATTAATAAAATAATTGAACTTATCAATGTTAGAAAAATAAATGCATCTATTAAAAATTATTAATAAAATCATAAATATTTAATATTCATTTAATAAATCTTTAATAAAATTATGTTATTTATATTATTATATTATATTATCTTATGTGCATATAAAATACAAGAAATTTTAAATATTAATGCTTTGAATAGAATAAAGTGTCAAATAGGAAAAAATGCAAAACAATAAATATGAATATGTATATTATTTTTTATCTTGAACTAAAATATATTAACTAAGAATTAATTAAAATTTGATGAAAAATATTTAACAACGAATAAATAATAAATATTTAAAAAAACCCTAATTTATAATAAATACAAAATTATATATATATATATAAATTATCTTGTACTTCTCTTTAAAGTACTGTTATAATAAAAATTATATTACAAAATAAAATATGTAATTTTTTTTACTGTCAAAAAAATTTATTTTTAAAAATATAATTTTTAAATAGTTTATATATTATATAATTTATAAGAAATACATTATTCAAAGAGTTAAATAAACAGTTTTTCTTAATTATTATGCAAAATTGATCGTTAAAATATTTTCGTATGTAAATTTATTTATTTTTGTATTATGTTAATATTTACATGTGTTGATATTTATATATCAACACATATAAATATTTAATTAATTTATTGTAATGTATTAATTATAATCTAGAGATTTTAATAGTGATATATATTCTTGTAAAATATTTAAGTATATTGTGATATATTAATTATTTTTATTTAAATATAATTAAATATTTAAAAAATATAAAAATAGAATAAATATATAATAAATATAATAATAGAAGACCATGATAATGTAACAAATAAGCAATATATCAGTAATTAAGATTTCTTATAAAATCATATATAAATATTGACATGACAGAAAAGAGATAAGCACAATAGCTTCGTGCATATTTACATACATATACGTAATGTCTGAATTTTTGTTACATCATTTTTATAAGTACGTAAATTTCTATATATAACATATATAACATAATTTACATTTTTACATATATATATTTAAAACATAATTTTAAATATATATATATGTAGTACACATTTATTATATATTTTATATATTATTAATTTTAAAAAATAATTTCAAAAATACAAAACATTATTAAATAATAAAATGTAATATTATTATATATTACTTTACTATATATACACATTATATAATATATATATAATATATATATAATAATAATATATAAATATAATTACAGTTAAAAAATCTATTAATTTTTTTTATTTTATAAAATTATATATTAATAGTGAAAAAATATATATAATTTTGATTCCCTATTTATCATATAATGTATCAGATATTTAAAATAGCTTAACTTATCTTTAATTATCAATGAAAAAGATTTATAATATTATAGATTATTATCTTAATTTATGATTAAAAAATACACATAACAATCTTATCAATAACGTATAATATACAGCATATAAAAGTGGTATAAAACAAAAGATATAAGTAGATATTGTGAAACATTGAAGCAATTTACTACAACAATGTGTATTTTATTTATTTACCGTAATCCTAATGCTAATTCTGAATCATATCGATTGATTTTGGTTGCAAATCGTGATGAATATCTTAAACGTGCAGCATTACCAGCTCATTATTGGAAAAATCATCCAGTATGTTTAGGAGGTAAGTTAAAAACTACCTTTAAAATTAATTTATAATCTTTTATTGATATAATAAATTTATAATAAATTCTTTTTTTTTAATATCATATTGTTATATATTATTACATATATTAATAAGTAATAAATCTTAAATATAAATTTATTTTAATTTATATTTTATTAGGTATTGATATGGAATCTGGAAAAGAAGGTGGAACTTGGTTAGGAGTATCATTAACAGGAAAAGCTGGTGTTGTTTTAAATTTATCTAGTTCAGAGAAAAGTTCAACAAATATACCAAAGCAAGGACGAGGATTTTTAGTATCTAATTTTATTATATCAAAACATTCTGCAACATCATATTTAGACCAATTACATAAGGAAAATAAAGAAGTTCAATATAATCCCTTTCTTTTGGTTTTATTAAATTTACAGTATGTAAATGAACTAAAAAAAAATCTATAATTAAAATTCATTATATATATATGTATAGTATAAAATTTTTTAATATTATTTAAATATTTAGAAATGCTGATGTTAAATACCTTAGTAATTCTCGAATTTCAAAAGGACCCATTTCAGTAGAAGATAATATCCTAGGTTTTAGTAATGGTCTTGATATCTTATACAAAAAAGTTGAAGCAGGAAAAGAAATTTTCAAAAATATTATTAAAAATGTTAAGGTATCAAAACAGACAGTACTTATTGAAGAACTCTTGACATTTATGAAATCAAAAAAAAGGTTTGCATAATTTGTTAAATAATTATAATTATTAAGTAAAATTACAAAATTTTTATTAATATATCATTTACTACATATTTACAGATATTTACCAGATGCAGAATTACAAAAATCTTATCCTACTAAATATAAAGAATATAGTTCAATTTTTGTGTCAACTGATTGGGGATATTGTACAAGAACTCATTCTATATTGTTGGTTAATGGAAATAATGAAATAACATTTATTGAAGAAACACTTATGCCAGATTTAACATGGAAACGACAAATATTTAATAACAGATTAATGTGAAAATTGATAGTAATGATAAAAATAAATTTAAATAGTATTTATACACAAGTATTTATTTAATTATATTATTATATTTAATATAATATGTGTATAAATCTTTAGAGTTGTATAAAAAAATATAAATTTTTCATAAAAAGTTTAAAATATATATTTAAAAATAGTATTTTATAAAATTCATATATTTAGTAAAATTTTTTTTTTATATTATTTTATAAAGAAAAAAAATTATGGTACATTATCTTCATCAGGAAAATCATTATTAGAATCACTTTCTAATATATCTGATGATATATTAGTTGCATCATCAATTATGTTGGAATTTGGTACAGAACTTTCTTCAGATGATAAATTCTAAAAATATGAAATGTACATTAAATACACATAAAATTTATATTTATATTTTTAAAAAACAATTTTAAAAATTCATTAACAAACCTGAGAAAATATTTCTTGACCTTCTAAGTTTTTATTAACAAGATTACCCATCCAAAATGCAGCTGGACTATTATTAAGAACTAACATTCCTTTTACACTGTAAATTAATCTTTCTAATATAGATTTTGCTACAGGAATATATTTTGTTAATGTAAGATCTTTCTTTTCTGCACTATCACAACAAATTGTGTGTAAATATCGTGTACCTCCTAAAATACAAATTCTATGTATAATTTATACTATATATTTCCATTTTATTATTATCAATATTTAATAAAAAAACTAAAATTTATACCTTGCATCATTTTCAATATTTTAGTTACATCTTCTGTTTGGTATTTTAAATTATGTTCTAAAATTGGCATTCCAAGATTTAAAAAAAACTTTAGCAAAATAGGCATATTTTTTAAAAATATCAATATATTATTTTTAGTTGTTAATGTTTTACATATTTGAACTAATTTTTGCACGTTTTCTGCAACTTCATACCATATTTCTATTCTTTTAGGATCTCTAATAAAATAAAATTAATTAATTATTAAGATTTTTATTTTATGTAAAATAATTTTTATTTGTAAATAAAAAATTATATACCTTTCAGTCATTGGCAATACTATTTTTATACCATTAATTAATCCATCAAACATTTTTTTAAATAAAAAATGAAAATTACTTCTTGTTATTGAGGGTATTCTATTTAAATTATTTTGAGCTTTTTCCAACTTTGAAATTTCATTTGGTAACCAATCCAAAATTGTAGTAACTGCTTGTAATGGGAGTGGTTCATTATTAATCCAATTGTTTAATAATTCAATTACAGCTGATTTATATTGAATACTACTATGATTGTCTTCTGGCCATTGAAGACATAAAAACCCAAATGCCATTTTTGCTAAAAGAAGATATCATTGATATTTATTTTCATTTTAATATACATTAAATATACTATTATAGTC
Source organism: Apis dorsata (assembly GCF_000469605.1). NCBI lineage: Eukaryota > Metazoa > Arthropoda > Insecta > Hymenoptera > Apidae > Apis > Apis dorsata. The sequence goes on from NW_006264146.1 coordinate 16,742, forward strand.
TAATATATTATTAAAATAAAAAATATTTAATAAATTATAAGTTGAATAAATGTTACTGACCATATTTTTCTTTATTTTGATTAGTATAAGATTCAGAATGTTTCATTAATGATTGGCACATATTAATTAATGAAATTGATAATGATATTTGTGTAATAATATCACATAAAGATTCGAAATATTTACAAGATTCTGTAACAAGTTCTTTGCAAGACTTTAATGTAATATTATTTTCATCAACTTGACTTGCTAAAATTCGTAAACCATCTAAATAGAAATATCTAAATTATTAAAATATATTATGAATTATAATATGATTAATATATATAAATATATAATATATATAAATATAAATAAATATAATAGTATACCTCGTAATAATATGTTATAAGTAACACTTTCAAATCCTTTCCAATTAAAAATTTTTGTTAAAAGACATAATAATAATCGAACAGCTTCTTTGCTTTGATAATCATTCTGTTCTCTCAAAATGTCCACAATATCTCGTAGTTTTGTACAAATTTTTGGTAATAATTCAATTAAATCCTTTATAAATTTTTCATTAGCATCATGCTCAAAGATTCCAAGGAGTTCTTGAACAATAAAACACACTTGTTTTACAGATATATTGTGTTCAACAGATTGTGATGTATCCATTTCCATTTTTAAATCTAACAAATATACTATCTATAAAAATCATAGCAATTATAAAAATAAATATAAAAGAAACACAAAAAGTAATATATTTATAATATATTATATGTTATTATTATATATAATTTTTCAATAATATTAAAAATTATAAAATAATATTAATTGAATATTTAATTTTTTATTATTTTAAAATAAATAAGTATCAAATTATAAAATAAATATAATCAAATACCGTTGCATCGAACTTTCTAAAATAAATTGGATTTTTAGAACATATCAGAGAACCTAATTCCCAATCTTTAATGTTAAGGCTAAGACATTTTTCTTTAATTTTTTTTTTTCCTTTTTTCCCTTTTTTGCCAATTTTTTTATCTATTCTTATAAATGGTGGTAATGGAAATTGGTAAAAATAACATGGAGGTGGTTGATATTTTATGTCACACAAAGAAAATAATGTATTCAATTCACTTTGTAAGACTATTAAATTATCTAATCGTTGTAATACTTGTTTTTGTAACAAAGAATCTTTTTGTGTAACAAAACCATTGATTATTTCACGAAACCTAAAATAATTTGTATAATTTATATATTTAAAATTAATGTTTTATTTCCATTTACTTATTTGATTTTTAATTTACCAATTGATACAACATATTACTAAATCTATTACGAAATTTTCTGTTATTTCAAGATCTTCTGGCATTAATATTGCACATCCTAAGAGAGAATCTATGGCATTCAAATCTTCATTTTCATTAAGTCTGATATAACAAGTTCTAAGAAGTTTAAAAGAAATTGGTACAATTGCTCCATATTTTTTATCTTCAAAAGTTAAAACACATTTTTGTGGTTCATCTTCTGATTTATTTAATCCAAATTTAGGTACTAAATCTCCTCTAAATATAACATATCATAGATATAATATAAGTCTTGTGAATTATATATATATATATATATATATATAGGATTGTATATATTTTATACCTGTAATTTGTTTTATCAATCATATTTTTATTAATAAATTCCTCTTCAATATGATCTATAAGTCTTTTTATAAATTTTTCATTAATATTTTGTGTTTGTAAAATAACACATGTCAATTGATCATAAAATAGAGCTTGGGATCTTGAACAATTTTTTACATTATTTAATACTGTTTCTATAAAAA
>NW_006264146.1:18871-20883 GCF_000469605.1 Apis dorsata
TATTTAATATTTAATTTGTTAATATTAATATATATAATTATTATATAAATAATAATGTTTTTTATAATTTTTATAATGATCAAAAAACATATATTACATAAATACTTCATTGTTCTTACTAAATAAATTATAAGCTCCATCAGATTCTGTCTTTTGCATTAAATGTTTTATTGCCATTACTGCCCCTAAAACACCTTTAGATTTTGTGCTGAAATATAATTATTCAAAAATAAAATTGATATTAAAAAACTATTTGTGTAATATATATATCAAAAATATCTTAACATATCAAAAAACAAAAAAACAAAAAATTTGATAGTAAATAATACCAGGAAATAAAAATAATAAAAATAATAATAATAAAAATTAATATATATATCTTAAAAAAACAAATAAAATTAACAATTTTAAATCTATTATCAAAATAAAATTTTAATAAATTATTCATTAATTTTTAGATAAAAAATTTAAAGAAAATCCGAGTTTTCTTTCTGTATTATTAATACATACAGTGGTTTGAAATTAGATAATTGTTTTTGCAGCAGAATAAATAAATCATCACGTAAGGAATCAGTTATAGAATTAGAGTTTGTACATAAATGTTGCAATAAATCATTTAATGTACCAACTTCTTTTAAATTCAAATTATCCATTTTTTCAAGTAAAATACGAAGATGATTGCAATGTGGTGTTAAAAACTCTCTATCTTCTTCTTTTGCAACCATTTTGCAAAGAAATGTTAAAGTATTTTTAATTGTTTGATCATTATCTCCCATAAGAAATATAATTTTTTCTAATATCTCTCGTTGTTTAAACACATTTTCTTTATGACATTTAAATTGTAAACGCAACCAGTCAATGGAAAAGTCAACATATACACGTTCATCTGTCTTTAACAAATTGCTTGATATTTGTAATGCAATTGGTTGTAACTCTTGTACAATCTATAAAAAAATATTTTTTATAAAAAAATATTTAAATTCTTTGAATTTTAATCAAAAACTATATCTTTATATTTTTTATATAATACAAACTTGTTTATAATTATTATATAACAAATTTAATAAACTTGTTCTATAAAATCCAGATCGTATATGTTGTTTAAATATAGTTTCAACAGTTTTTTTTTTTGTTTCTGCCATTAAATATATAAGAAGAAGAAGAATAATATCTAATGGCTTTGGATCTTTAATAATATTCTTTATAACTATTACAGTTGTATTTACTATATTTTTTGAAAGAAGCATATTCATTTTTAATGTATTAATAATATCTAATTGACTTTGGTAACATTCTTCAATTTTTTCTCCAATAAGTGGTTGTATATCAGTATCACGTAATATTTTTAATGTTTTTTCAAAAATTTCTAAATTTGTATAATCTTCTAAAACAAATCTATAAAAATCATTAATATTATAAAAGAAAGATAGAAATTGTATTTTTAGAATATATTCTTTAACTTAATGTTAATTATATAACAATAAAGCAATAAAAACATACTTTATAATAGCTGATATTGTATTTACTTTAATATTTGTTTTCAATAAATTTAGTGTTTTTTCCTTATATTCATTTAAATATTCTTTTCCAAGATTTAAATTAGTCATACAATTCAATATTAAACTTATTAATTCAGAATTCTCTTCCAAAATCCTATTTAAAATTTCAGCAATAGCTTGATGTTGTTTATCAATTATAATATCAGGTAAGAACATAATAAGTTCACTTTGAAACCATGAAGGACATGATTCTAAAAGTTGTTCTATGTTGTTAATAAAATCATCAGAATTAGTTACAACATCTAGAAAACGAAACTGTTGTAATAATGGAAGAGCCCAAGATACTGATTCATTAGAATCTCTAAAATATAATTAAAAGAATTATAAATTTGATTAAAAATTTTAAAAACTATCATACTATTATAAAACATTATTATAATATATTATATAAATATAATATATTATATATATATATATAATATAATATATTATTATAAAATATACATATACATA
>NW_006264146.1:21324-22502 GCF_000469605.1 Apis dorsata
AAGCATTTTTAAAATTTTGTTCATTTTCAAAATATTTTTCCATTAGAGTAATTAATTCAATTTTTTTATACTTTTTTGAATTAAGTAATTCTTTCATTTTTTTTTGAACTATTATGACATCTTTATCTATAATAATGTTATATTAATTAAATATATTTTAAAATTAATATAAAAAATATTGATTATGAATAAAATTTAAAGTATAAATATTTGATTAATTCTTACGAAGTATATGTGGAGCTTCTGAATTTAATTTGATGCCTGATTCATACAAAAATTCAATAAATTTACAATTTATAGTAGAATTTGTATTAACATTTTTTTCCAACATGATTGAAACATTTGGTACATTTGTATGTTTGTTAGTTTCATATTCATTTCGTATAGTGTTACAATCATCTCGCTTTTTCTTTAAAATTGTAGATTCTGCCAGAGGAAAACCTAAATCATCATCACTATCATACTTTAATGTATCATAATTTGACGATTTTCGTTTACGTGATTTTTCATTTATTTTTTTCTTATGTATTTCATGTAAAAATATATCGTCATTTGATGATTTGTTTTCACCTATAAATATTTAATTTAATAATTTTTTTAATTTTAAAATATTATATAAACTTACTTTGTGTTGAAAAAACTTTTCCGGCTAATAATATACTATTATTTTTTGGTAACTGTTCAATTAAAGATCTGGTTTCATATATATCACTTGTTGAAGACACTTGACTACTTATTAAATTTTTATGTAAACTTTTAAATTTTAATTTTCTTTTATCCATTATCAATCTATCATAACCACACGTACAATCATACGTCCTTTTGCGCGAGAAAATAATGAAATTTAAACATTTATGTATAAGTACTTTCACATTATAAAAGTAAAAAGAACTAGTACAGTTTGTATTTCGAGCTTTTCTTAAAAAAATAATAATAAAATAAAATATTTAATAATTTATAAATAATATAAATTAATAAAGTTGCTCAAATATAAATGTAAATAATAAAATATTAGACAATCTACATATAAAATTTATTCATATTATTTTTATATATAAAATATTTAATTTTAAAATAATATTGGTAATACTGATAATTAAATATCATTCACAATAAAATATGAATAAATATCGACAAATCATGTCGAAATTAAATTATTAATTTGAGATATCAAAGTG
>NW_006264146.1:22511-25774 GCF_000469605.1 Apis dorsata
CAAAAAGTAGTGTATGTTTAATATATAATTATTTTGTAAATTATAAAAATATGTCATCAACTCATTTATCAACTGGACGTCTAAATGTAGGAATAATACAGAAACAAGCAAGAAAACAATTACTTTGCTTACTTGAAAAGTGTGATGGCACAAAGGTATTAATAATATTAATAACCTTTATTATATATATTGTTGTTGTAATTAATAAATTTATAAAATATATTATATTATATAATAAAAATTTATTTATAATTTAATTTAAAATATAATTTAAAATATAATATAATTATAGTATTTCTTACTTAATTATTTTATGTATTTTCTTTATATTATAAACAAATATATAATATACTAAAAACATTTCTAATAATATTTTAACAGGCAATTATATGGGATCAATCTCTTGCAGGACCAATTGGTCTTGTTGCAAAATATAGTTTGCTTGAAGAACATGATGTTGTCAAAATGTATCCTTTATGTGGTGGATGTTTAACAATACCATCAAATATTGTTAATATAATATTTATAACAAGACCGCAATTAGGTCTTATGGATTTAATTGCTGAAAATGTTCATGGGTATAAATTGAAAAAGATTATACATAATTTTTAATTAAATAATTAATAAAATATATATATTATTATAAAATTTATGTAATAATTAATTTCTAGTGAAGAAGGAAAAAGGCCACGCAAAGAATTTCATTTATTCTTTGTACCAAGAAAAAGTCTTCTTTGTCAAAAGAAACTTCAAAATCGAGGTGTTTTTGGCAGTTTTACATTAATAGAAGAATTTAAATGTGATTTATTTCCTTTTGATAATGATCTTCTTTCCATGGAATTAAGTGGATCATTTAAGGAATTTCATTTAGAAAATGACCCTACTTGTTTATATCAAGTTGCACAAGCTATTCATAGTTTACAAAAATTATATGGAAAAATTCCTAAAGTTACTGGCAAAGGACCTGCTGCTAATAAAGTTTGGGAATTATTAGAAAGATTAAATAGAGAAGAAGAGGATAATAAAACATCTATTCAATCATTTACTATAGAACATTTATTGTTATTAGATCGTTCTATAGATTTGCTTTCACCTTTAGTTACACAATTAACATATGAAGGATTAATAGATGAAATTTTTGGGATAAAATATAGTTGAGTTTTTTAAATTTTAGTATATTTTATAATAATTTAAATAATAATGATTTAAGTAATAATAATAACAATTTTTTAAAAATAATTTTATTTTGATTTTTATATTAGTTTATTAAAATATTATAATTTTAGATACTGTACAGCTACCAGCAAGAAAATTTCATGATTCTCAAGATTCTCCAACAACAATGACACTTAATGAAAAAGAACAAATTATACTTAATTCTGGAGAGGAATTATTTGGAGAAATCAGGTAATTCTATTTATATTTTTAAATTTTAATATCATTTATTTTATTACATATTTTATTACATTATTATATAATTTTTTAAATTATAGAGATAAAAATTTTAATGGAGTAGGACCTGTTCTAAGTAAAAAAGCTAAAGTTATTTCATTACAATTTGATGAAAGACATGGAGATAAAAGTGTACAAGAAATTAAACAATTTGTAGCACGTTTACCACATATGTTAGCTACTAAGCAATCATTAGCAAAACGTAATGTTCTTTTATATAATAATATTAATATTATTACTACAATAATAAATATCACTAATTTTAAATACATTTTTATTTCTTTCCTAGATACAACAATAGCAGAAATGATAAAAGAAGTTACAGATTCCAGTAGTTTTTTAGAATCATTACAAGTTGAACAAGAGTTATTAAATTGTATAGATACAGATAAACCAAATACTTATATAGAAGATATGATAGTACAACAACAACCACTTTTAAAAGTTTTACGACTACTTTGTATACAATCTTTAACGAATTCTGGACTTAAACCAAAGTTATTAGACTATTATAAAAGAGAAATAATACAAACATATGGATATCAAAATTTACCAACTATATTAAATTTAGAAAAAGCTGGATTATTAAAACAACAACAATCTACACGCAAATATACAGTATTACGAAAAGCATTAAGACTTACTGTTGAAGATGAAAGTGAAATTGCGCCAAAAGATATTAGTTATGTTCATTCTATATATGCACCATTAAGTGTTCGATTAGCAGAACAACTTGTACAACCCAATGGTTGGCAAGGTTTAAATGATGTAATGGGATTATTACCTGGTCCTACTATTAGTAGTATACCATATAGTCATATACCATCATCCGCGAGAAGTAAGAAATATGTATAAATTCGTGTTTATCAACATATTTTCAATTATATAAATAATTAATTGTAATTTATTTTTTAGGAAATTCTATTACTAGTGAAGATTCTAATTCAGAACCACCGAAATTAGTAATGGTATTTTTTATTGGAGGATGTACATTTGCAGAAATTTCTGCTTTAAGATTTTTATCTCAACAAGAGGATTGTAAGTAATATTAATATTTTATTATGTTATTAAAATTTTATAATTAATTTTTCATTTATTTATATAATATATATATATATTTTGATCAAAAATTTGATTCTATTTTCAGTGAATGTAGAATTTGTTGTCTGCACTACAAAATTAATAAATGGAAATACGTTCTTAATGTCGTTAATGGAAAATTTAGAAAGTATATGATTTAAGAAAATTAAATATTATTTTGTGTGATATAATCTATTTTATACATAATATTTACATATATTTTCTTAAAAATATGTGTAAACTTTTTCTCTTTTTTAAATATATTCTTTATTAAGTATATTAGAAAAAAACTGTATGATAGTTGTGATAAAAGCTTAAATATTTATATTTTATTTTTGAGTTTGTTATAAGCATTTCAATTACATATATAAACATATTACATATTATATACATTATGTTATATTATGTTATATTTTTATGTTATATTATATTATACTATATATTATATATTATATATGTATTATATAAAATAGAAATTATGTATTATCAAAAAAATCATTTTTTCATATCATATTTATAATATAAGTTAAATATAATTAATTATTTATAATTAAATATTAAGTTAAATATATAACATAAATAATAAACATAATATAAGTTAAATAATATATCGTAATAATATATAGTAATATAGTATATAATACATATTATATGTATCATGTAATAATATATTATAAATACATGTTATATATATTATTAAATTATATTATATTATATATATAGTAAATTAA
>NW_006264146.1:26309-37759 GCF_000469605.1 Apis dorsata
GTTATATAAAATTTATCAATAATTTTATATAAAAATTATATAATAAATTAATATAATAATGTATATAATATAATATAATAAATTATAAAACATTTTTATTAAATGCGTTTTTTTATGTATCTAAAATCTAAAAATATTAAATTAATTTTAAATACAATTTTTTCTATGTTGTTACATTCTAATGTCATCATATAATTTATTGTTTTTATTTTATATTTTAATTTGGTAATTTAATGTATAATTATTTTTCATTATTATCATTTTCAAAGCATTTTATTAAAATTAAATAAAATTGGTAAAGAAGTAATTCATAGTTATCGATAATATTTTTTAGTTTAATATTTGACCAACATAGAGCGCCACTCATCATTGACGGAGAATTCGCCTGCTGTAGAGTACACTCAGGCCAGACGAAAAGGCGTCAAAAAGTTTGCGAATTCTCGTGTGTGGCCGATAGTGGGTGCCGTATTGCGTTGCCGCGGATTGTCGCGTCTCGCGCGTGTGTGCGTACGTGCGTGACACGTACGAGGCGTGTACTTTTCCGGGGTGCGGTGCATTTGCACAACGAAAAATTGTGTTCCTCGGATCTTAATATGCTCGAAGGATCGGCCAAGTTCAGGAAAAAGAGGTGCTCCGCCTAAAGAGAGTGTTCGGAGCTGCGCGCATGCTTCTGTGCCCGCTCCTTCGCCATTTTGGAGGTGAATATCATTTTTTTCCTTGTTGCCGAAGTTTTGGATAAATTTCAATTGATATACTAAGATCTGATTGTAATGTTGTACATTCGATCCAAACACGGCAAGCGTTTTCGGCTACAACGACAATGTCCCTTTACTGCATTTATGGGACCAATCTGACGCGATTGCTACGAGTCAGAGACCCAACCCTCCTTACGCCCGCATTTCTCCTGCGAATTTTACTCGACCGCCTTTTTTACTTATCAGTTTCAATTTTATAATTATTTTTTATTTTCTCATAAAAAGTTTGTTTAAAAGTTTTAAATATTAGTGATACATTCGTTTCGATTTTTTTAATAAAGAAAACTATGTTCCGTTTAAAAACATATGATATTTATTCAAGTCAGATGAGTTTCTACCTAATGGTAAAGAACTATCGATAAATCTTTTTGCTATCTATATTATCGATAGTTTCTTGATAGTTTTGAAAAAAATAAATATATATATAATGAAAATTTAGTAATATAAATACATTTTATAATATTATATTTGATTTTTATATTTTATTTTATATTTTTATATGTATATGTATAATATTTTATCTTATTATTTAATTATAATTTAAAAATTATGATTAAAAATGTTAACATATCGATATTCTTAAATTTTAATTTTGATTTTTTTTTCTAATATTAATATTCTAATGAAAAAAATATTTTTTCATTTTTTATTCATATTGTCAATATATAGAAATAGTTAAAATTCTCTAGCATGCATCTAAAATAAAATAATATAATATATATATATATATTAATATTGCATATATAATAATTTTTTATCTATCTTTTTTTGAATCTTTTAATAGAGTAAAGAATCTATATCTATTGAGATATTTGATTTTTCTAAATATTTTATATAGATAATACCAAATATTAATATAAACACTTTTAAATACTTTTTTTTTTATTAAAAAATCTTTAAAAAAAAAGAATTAGAATTATTTTGTTTTTTTCAGATATTTCAGATAATTACTTAATATTTACAAGAATTGTTTTTTATTTAATATGTTAAGTTTAAGAAAATTGATATTTGCAAATTGTTATAAATTAATTTTCTTTCTTTTGTTTTTAATAGTAATTTTATATTTGCCTGTTTTGATATATTCCACAATAATTGATGTGATATTGTGACATATATTTCTTAATATTTGTTTTGTTTCTGCATCAAATATTTCTAAAATATTCTCTATATCCTAGAAGCAAAATTTGTTTTTTTAATTATAAATGGTACAAAAATTTTTTTTAATTGTAGCCTTTTATGATAATTTTCTTTTAAAAAATAATTTTATTTAGTTTCCTATTCTAATATATATGAATTTGTATGATTTTATTTCTAAATCAAGATTATTTTGTTCTGAAATGTAATACATAATATATTTTCAAAGATGCTGCAAATATCAATTCAAAATTTATATTTAAAGTTCAAATAAAAGATTTCTTGATAAATAAAAGATTTTATTTCTTTGAAATTGCACAGATATATTTTATTATTTGTGTACATTATTGTGTAATATTATATGTAATTTTTCTATAACAGGAAAATATATCATTTTAAAATATTTATCTCTTAATGAAAATTTTGAAATAAAATACAAGATTATATTTTAATAAGATTTTTAAAATCTTTATCATTTGCAATATTAAATAATTGAAAATTAACAACAATCATTAACTTTTTTCTTTTAGATTATTATATAATGATTTTTTTTTAAATTTATTAATTTTATATTTTGAATTGTTATTATTGTTTTTTAATAAATAGATATATGAGACAAATAATTTGAATTATAATGATAATAATTGTATTGATAAAAAATATTGATAAAAAAATTATACATATAATGATAAAAAAAAGTATTTATATACTTTTCAAACAAAATAATCTTTTTATAATTGAACTAAACAACAAATACATAAAGTTTTCATCCAACTCAGTTAATATTGTTCTAATAATAAAAACTATAAAAATATAAACACTTAAAGATACAGAATAAAATCGAAAATTGCTGATTTTGATCAATCTTATTATTAATATATTTTATTTGAATATAAATATAATAATATGAAAGATATTTTTTTTTAATTTTTATTATAGAATTCAGATAAAAAAATTTCCATTTTCTTTGCATTTTTGAAATTCTGATTTTTTTCAACACATATCTAATAAATTAATTTCTTTCTATAAAAATTCAAGTCAAACTTAAAAGATAAAAATATAAATTTGATTCAATTGTAAAAAAATTATTTTTTTATAATTTTCTAATATAAGATAAAATAAACATAAGGAATATATGAATATTTTCTTTGAATATTAAATCTAGAATAGGTTAGGTTAAAAAGTAAGATTAGTTAATTTGAATTAAAATATTAAAGACATGTTAAATAATAAAATGAAGATTAATAATCACAAAATATCAATAAATATAATAATATAATAGATAGAAAAATCTATTGATTATTTCTAAATAATATGTAGTATATAGTATTTTTGTAAAATCATTTTATATGGTTATTTAGATTGTATATTTCCATTTATTTTGTATTTCTTCTTACAGATAAGGTATTTTATCAATTTTTTATCTTTAAATTTCTCAAAAATTTATTTGAAAATTTTATATATGAAATATGAATCACTTTTATTGTTGCATCTTAATTATGAATATTCATTCTTTTTATTAATAAGTTAAAATAAAAAATAAATAAGTTAAAAATATCACATTGTATACTATATACATTGTATACTATATTATTCTATTTTAAAGAAAATATTAAAAAAATAGAACTTTTTCTTATTTCTGTAAAATATCTTTTTATATTTAAATATGTAAAAAAAATGTACGGAAAATATACAGAATATTTATGAAAGTGAGTGAAAATGAAATAAATAAGAATTAAAAATAACCTATAATATTCAATTAATAAAAAAAATAATCACATAATTATAATTATAAATATCATATTTCCTTATTTTAAAATTCACCGACTTTAATAGAATAGCTGTCAAATCAAAACTCAATATGCCATAACCTCAAAAGCCACGTGTCTTTAAAATTATAAATTAATGATAGAAGATGATAATATATTATATTAAAAATAAAGTTTAAATTTAATGATATATTTTGTATAATTTTTAATATATTTAATAAAATGTATTAAAATGATTAATTTCTGTAATGTCCTACAATTCATCTACAATCCACTTTCTCTTTCGATAATTTTAAGATTTTTTTTTTAAGAATTATCGAAAATATCGATAGTATAAAAAGCTATCGATAATGATTTTGATAATGTTAGCTATCGATAATATCGATAATGCTATCGATAGTTCTCCACCTCTATTTCCACGGATAGAATGGTGTGTTTCGTATTGAGGACCTCGTGATAAGTGTCAAGTCTCATTTTAATCATATAAAAATACATTTGTAGTGAAAAGAAATCTTTATTTATACTTTATATACTATAAATTTATGTATTTATATTTGTTAAATATTGTTTATTATTGAGTTTATTAAAAATTTGTTGCTGTTAATGTGTTATAAAAAATTAAATTAAGAGAAATATGAAATTAAGGTATGTGAATCACAATGTATCAAAATATAATATTATATATTATATGTATTATTATATTTAATTAAATACAATTTATATATATATATAGAATTGTATAGAAGATTGTTATGAATTTATTTTTGATAAAAAACTATGCTTTGTTTTTATTTGCTTTGTATTTTATTTATTATACTTTATATGAAATACATTTACATATTTTAATATTGAATAAAATTAAAGATAGTATAAATAAATTAATATATTTAAATTTAAAATAATATAAGATAAATTAGTTTATTTATTAATTGTCAAAGAAATTAAGAATGTTTTTTTTTCACAGATAGAATGTTAAATTTTGGAATGGACTGACAGAGAATTAAGTAAAATTATAAAATTTAGAATAGAAGATTGAAAAATAAGAAGACGTCAAAACTCTGTCTGAAATAGGCCTTGGCTTTATATAATTATTAATACTTTACTATGCCAGCTGTTCCAAGGCCTGGTAGCCTTAAGGACCCAGAGATTGCTGAATTATTTGAAAAAAATGATCCGGAGAAAATATTTGAAGATTTACGTGAAATCGGACATGGTAGTTTTGGAGCTGTTTATTATGCACGATGTTTGGTTACCAAAGAAATTGTTGCAATCAAAAAAATGTCATATTTGGGAAAACAAACTGTTGAAAAATGGCAGGATATCTTGAAAGAAATTCGTTTTCTTAGGCAACTTAATCATCCTAATACAATAGAATATAAGGGTTGTTATCTCAGGGACCACACTGCCTGGGTAATTTTTAGATTTTAATAAATCAATTTTTAAATAATGAATTTTTTTAATTACTTATGGCATGTTGTAATTTTTTAAATTGTTAATAATGAATTACAATAATGAATTAATTGTATAAATTAATTATAGTTGGTAATGGAATATTGCCTTGGTTCTGCATCAGACATTATTGAAGTTCATAAGAGACCATTAAAAGAAGATGAAATAGCTGCAATTTGTGAAGGTGTATTACGTGGTTTGCACTATCTTCATTCTTTAGGAAGAATTCATCGAGATGTAAAAGCAGGAAATATTTTACTTACTGAAAATGGTACAGTAAAATTGGCAGATTTTGGATCTGCAAGTATAAAATGTCCAGCAAACAGCTTTGTAGGAACTCCTTATTGGATGGCACCAGAAGTCATATTAGCTATGGATGAAGGACAATATGATGGGAAAGTGGATGTATGGTCTTTAGGAATAACGTGTATTGAATTAGGTATTAAATTACTTCAATTTTAATTTTTTTTATTAATTTATTTTTGAAATTTTTTTATTATTTATTTTTTATTTAAAAAAGTTATTTAGAATTATAATAAAATATTTATTAAATCATATTTATTTTAGCTGAGCGCAAACCACCTTATTTTAATATGAATGCTATGAGTGCTTTGTATCATATTGCTCAAAATGATACACCAACTTTAAATTCTCCAGACTGGTCAGATGTTTTTCGTCACTTTGTTGAAGTGTGTTTAACTAAAAGTCCAACTGAAAGACCAGCCTCTGGTAAACTGCTATCAGTGAGTTTTTTTTATTAAAATTTTTATTTTATTTGCAACAATATATGAATTTTTTGCTCATTTATTATTCACATAAATAGATATACTGTAGTTTAGTTAGTTGTTTTCTTATAGGCTTTCAATTTTACAGCATCAATTTGTCACCAGAACACGTTCTCCACAAGTTCTAATAGACTTAATTCAGAGAACAAAAGCTGCTGTTAGAGAACTGGATAATTTAAATTATCGAAAAATGAAAAAGATTTTAATGATCGATGCTTGTGAGACTGAAAGTACAGTTGGTGATGCTGATGGTATGAGAAATTTTCAAAAACTTTAAATTATAATAATTGTTTATATTCTAATTTGATTCAATTTTATTTATGTTTTTATTTTTATAGATACTCCTGATGAACAAACAGGTGGTGATAGTAGCAAGAGTAATTCAATTACCTCAGAGCATTCAATTCATTCAATGGGCGTTTCTGCAAGCTCTCAAAGTTCCTCCACCAATAGCCTGCCACTGCCAAATGCTGATGCAAATGATTATTCTACAGGATCTGTACGAAATAGACATAAAATATCAGCAGGCGGTGTCACTGCCAATCTTCTTGAACATGGTGCCAATAATTTTGCAACAATTAGGACAACATCAATTGTAACTAAACAACAAAAAGAACATATGCAAGAAGAAATGCATGAACAAATGAGTGGATATAAACGAATGAGACGTGAACATCAAGGTGCTTTGGTAAGTGTTATTAATTTATTAATACACTTAATTTATTTAAATTATATTTTATTTAGATAATTAAAAATCATTTTTATTGAATAATATATTTAATTTATTTATAAATAGGTAAAATTAGAAGAACGTTGTAAAATGGAAATGGAATCCCATAAACAATTATTGGACAAAGAATATGAAACACTTTTACAACAATTTAGCAAAGAATTAGAAAAACTTCAATTAAGACATTTGCAAGAATTAGAACGTAAACTTAAACAAAATCAAAATGCTGAAAAGAAACTTCACAAAGAAATTACAAGTAGACAAGAAGCAGATCGAAAAGCATTAGAAGCACAACAAAAGAAAGATTATAAGGTGAAATAATAAATATAATAATAATTATTATTTTATAAATATTTTAAAAAATTACAAAAAATTATCTTTATGTCTTTTTGATAGTTTTTGATAATTTAGTAATTTTTTAAGGTTTACAAAGAAAGATGGAAAAAAGAGTTATCTCAGGATGAAGTTACACCGAAGCGGCAACGAGATGCTACACTTCAAAGTCATAAAGATAATTTACGACAAATGGAAGCACAAGAAGAACAACGGCTTGCAAGAGGACAAAGGGAATATCTTGATCTCGAAATTCGTAAATTCCGTAGAAAAAAGCTACTTGTTTTCCATAGTTTGGAACAAGAATTACTTCGAGAAGTTAGTATAATATTTTTTTTTTCCATTATAGAATTTTTTTCTTATTTGTTAAATATATTTTTCTTATGTAGGAATTAAATAAAAGACAACAACAATTAGAGCAAGCACATAATATGTTATTAAGACATCATGAAAAAACACAAGAATTAGAATATAGACAACAAAGAGCAGTTCATGCTTTGAGAGAAGATCAAGTTCATCGACAACATGCTACAGAACTTTCTAATCAACAGGATTATATGCAAAGAGCAGAACGTGATTTACGTAAAAAACATGCATTGGAACTCAAACAACAACCTAAGAGTCTCAAAGTGAGTAACATGTTTTAGTTTTTTAAAATAATAATGTATATTTTATTGAAACAATAAAAATGATAACTAAAAAAATATTAAAAAATAAAAAATATGAAAATTTGAAAATTTTAAATATATGCATTTATTTTAGCAAAAAGAAATGCAAATTCGAAAACAATTTAGAGAAACATGTAAAATACAAACACGACAATACAAGGCATTAAAAGCTCAAATATTACAAACAACAGCTAAAGAAGAACAAAAAGCTGTTATAAAAAAATTAAAAGAGGAACAAAGAAGAAAATTAGCTTTATTGGGTGATCAATATGAACAAAGTATTGCTGAAATGCTCCAAAAACAAAGTATACGTTTAGATGAATCACAAGAAGTTGAATGTCATAATCTTAAGGTAAGATTTAAAAATTACAAGATCTCAAAAATTTTTTCTTTAAACATTTAATATTATTTAATAAGTTCCTAGAAATGTTTTTATTTAATAAAAAGAATTTATTATGACTATATACGGATTTACATTATAATTTTAAAATTTGATTTAAATAATACTTAAAGTAAATTTAATACTATAACTATTAAAACTAAATTAATATTTTATATAATAATTATTTTTTATAGGAAAGATTAAATTATGAATTAGAAATGTTAATGGCTTATCAATCTAAAAATAAAATGCAAGCTGAAGCGCAAAGAAACAGAGAACGTCGTGAGTTAGAAGATCGAGTATCAGTTAGAAGAGCATTGCTTGAACAAAAAATGGAACTTGAAACTCAGGAATTTCTTCGTGAACGTAGTGAGCGAATACGTTTATTACATGAAAGACAGGAACGTGAATTACAACAATTTGACGAGGAAAGTGCAAGAATAGGATTCAGGTATGTAATTTATATTATAAGCTTATTAGAATAAATTTCATAAATATTAATGAAAGACGAAAATATTTCAATTGTTTTCTTTTATATTTCTACATTTTTAAAGCATTAAAATTATGTTAAACATTTATCATCATTTTATAAAATATAAAAATAGATTTAAGAATTTAAAAAAAAATATTGTAGATATATACATTTTTTCAAATTATTGCAGTGCTCTGGCGATAGCTGAGGCATCAAAAGAATCTTATCCAGACGATGAAAGCCTTAGTGGCTCAATGTTAAGTCTGGCTCACAGTAATAGTTCTACATCCTTCCCCCCTAATAGTCTTTAATTTTAATCATATTAATAGAATATGTATGTATGTACGTTTGCCTGTAGTGAATGTATAACGAGCCTATCTTTGTTTAATTCAATGATTTACATATATAGTAAAAGTTGGCTCGTTATATGCATCGACCCAAACCTAAGAGAAAGGTTTGTTAGGGTTGGGAATGTGTATTGGACTGAAATTAATGTAACAGCATATTTTTTAATTATCAAAATATGTCAATGTGATCTATCTGGAAAGAGAGCTTCATATTGAAGAAGAACTTAGATGCTTTTTGCAACGTTGTAATATTTATTAATCATATCCAAATACTTTGTGAACTAAATAGGATTAAAAAAGAAAAAATCTTTTAAGTATCAGTCTCATCTACTATGAAAAGTAAATTTTAATGTTCTTGGGCTTGAAGTAAGCCAACTATCATAGCATACAGAAAATTTTATATGCGACAGAAAATGTTTAGAGACATTTATTTATCAATATCTTGCAATTATAATAATAAAAAAAAATAGTATAATCATAATGCTCGAATTATTATACATTTGATTTTGATTAATTGAAGATTTGAAATAAGAATAAAACAAAAATAATATTTTCGGTAAGATTTTAACTTATCAAAGGTCTCTAGTATTAAATAATCTTACTGATAAATACATGTGTTGACCTTTGAAAACTTATTTCAAGCTTTCAATAATACTTAGTCTGATTTAATTGAGTGATTTATTTATTTAATTGCATTTTTAATGCAATTAGGATATTTACAAAGTGACAAACTGAAAAAATTTAGTTACAATATTTTATGTTGTAGTTATAATAACATTCATGATATATAATATTTGTTATTTTAACGAGAGAGATTAATTTCTAAAATTGAAAGACATTTTTTTACTATTTTATACAATTTGTTTTACATTACTAAGAAGAAATGTCAATATCAAAAATTAAATTGATAATAAAATTATTGTTGAATTACCAAAATATGACAGTGTCCACTTCAAATTCCTTTCAATATTGAAATGTATCTTCTTGATTTTAATTTAATATTATTAAATATGAAGTCTTAATGCGATTATTTGTAATTATTTAAATGATTACGTTAATTTTTTTTATTGAATATATGGTATATATTTTTTAAATTATCATGTTATCATTCATTTGTCACAAAAGAAATAGGAAACCATTTTATACAATGGGAAATACCTAAACAATTAAGTAACAATTTATAATTTGAATTTTTAAGAAAATAAAAAAAATAATGTAAGAAATATTTGATATTATATTTAGATATTTTATAACTATAATATGTTCAATTACATGTTTTAAAATCATAATAATGTTACTGAATATATTACTGGTGAATTAATATAATTTTGTATTAATATTTTTAAATACTTATAAAATACTGATAATTAACATTTAATTATTTTATTAATATCATAATATATTAAGATTATTAATTAACAAATTTTTATAATTTGTTTTCAATAATTAAAAATAATCTTATATAAAAAATGTTTTTATATTATTTTTGTAGCAATAAAAACATGGAAAAAATAAAAGATAAAATAAAAAATAATTATTAAAATAATATTAATAAAATATCTAAATATATAAAAAATATCAAATATTTTCTATTTTTTAAATATTTAATTTTGTTTTTAAAAATGGAAAATGATTTAAAAGATATCTTTAGGTACCCATGTATATATTGTCAAATATTAAAATTTTTGCTATTTAATATAAATAACATGAAAATAAATATTATTTTTATTACAAAATATTTCTTTTACTATATTTATAAAAAACTAAAATATATATTTTTTTTATTATATAAAAGTTTCTAATATGTTATAGATCAAATTTAAAAATATATTATATATTATAACATAAAAACCATTATTCTATTTAGCATATAATTAAATTCAATTCATGCATTTCTTCAAAATAAATCTAACTAATGAAAAAAATATAATTGTTATTAGCATATTATGATTTTATATATTAAAGATTAACAATAATAATATAAAAATATTATTTCATTTTTGCATCTAATAATTCATTTGAATTTGAAATTAATCAAAAATCTATTAAATTATGTATATCTTAATTTTCTTTTTACATACATATATTTACTTTTTCTCTCTCTTGTCAAAATGAATCTGCAAATATTATTCTAGTCTATATTATTTTTGGTATGTCACAAATATTTTATATTAATTTTCCAGGTACCAAAAAAAATTTCTTCATTGTTGATTATAATAGCATTTTGCTTTTATTATCAACATTTCAGTTATATCATATTATATTCTGTTTTAATTGTCCAAAGTTTCCATCCAGTACACATCCCAATGTTGTACTTTTATATTATAATATTCTAATTTTTTCTTTTTTTCATTTAATATATTTCCATATACTTTTCTATTATACATATTTTTTTTCATCTTCATTATTAAATATTGAATTTAAATTCAGATGGTTGTGACTATTTTTCTTATTCATATTTTATTAATCAAAACAATATTTTCTTTATAATGTGAGTAACAAAAATAACATTATTTTAAAATATAATTTTCATTAAATTTAAAATAATTAATAATCAATTTTTAAGAATGCTTTGTTAATATATTATATAATATATAATTATCTATCTATATAATTATCTTATATA
>NW_006264146.1:38009-52483 GCF_000469605.1 Apis dorsata
TCAATAAAATAAAAATTGATATTTTATATAAGTTTTATATATATAAATATACATAAATATGTTAAATTTATATATAAATATAAATATATTTTATAATGAAATATTTTTCTTATATGAAAATAACAAAGTTAGTAAAAATACTTTATTTCAAAAATAATAAAATTTATTTGAATTATTTTGCTTTTTTAAAATTGTTTTAATATTTATTAAATTATATTTATAAAAATTAATATGAATGTTAAAAGTCAAATATAAATACATATAACAATACTTACATAATATGTTTTACAATTGTTTATAACAAAAAAGTAATATACATTCCACATTTCTGTAATAATAATATTATTAAATTATTATACAACAATTTTATTAAAAACAACTTAATTAAAAATATCAAAATTCCATAATAAATAAATAGAATATATTATGAAATGTATTCAATTGCAATAATTTTTATAATAAAAATAAGAAAAACATTTATATATATAACATATATATATTTATGTGTTCAAAAATTTTAAAATAAAAATAGTCACAATCAACTGAATAATTTTTTTGTAATAATACAGTATGTAAATATACACGCGTTATATATTAAAAAAAAATGTAGTATTAACAAGGAAGTTTAGCATTACTTATTAATATGATTATAACATATTAATAATTTTTTCCTTTGATTAATCTTAGGAAGTTATAAAAATTTAATAGAGACTTTTAATGAACTGCTATAATTGATAAACAGTAGACTGAAAAGGGATATTCGTGCTATATTTTATGTTATAATATGAGTAAATAAAATAAGTTACAATATTTAAACCTAGGCAATCCATACATAAAAATCCTTCATAAAATAATTATTATAAATTTTTAAAAAATATTTTGTCTTTACAATTTATATCTTGTAAATGCATTTTATTTAAAATATATTACTTTGTATCATGCTAATAAATTTGGTAATTATTATACTTGTTTTTACAATAACTTCTCTATTTTATATAATTAAAAAAATTTAATTATAATTTTAATATAAAAAAGTTATATTAAAATAAGTAAGAATGCTATAATTTTTGAATTTATTAAAAATATTTATAAAAATATATAGAAAATTTAAAACAAGAAATATTATATATAAATTCATAAAAAATTCATAAAAATTTATATTATAAATTCATAAAATTTTATATTATAAATTCATAAAAATTGATTAAATTATTATTTTGATTGATTTAAATTAGATTAAATAAGTACATAAGCTTGAGATTAAAATTTGTTTTTTTTTTTATGTATATATTGTTCATGACTTGTAATAATATATATAAGAATAAAAATTTACATAAGAATATTATAAGAAAATTATATTAAGCATTAGTAATTCTGAAATTATATTGCATATTAAGATTTATACATAAGATTTAAAATTTTTTTTTAATAATTTATAAAAATTGTAATTGTAATATATAATTTGTAATATATAATAATTCTTTAAAAAAGTATTAAACATATCTGCATTTATTCATATATACACAGTAATGAAATTTTTAATTTTTTAATGAAAATATTCTTTAATATGAATTAATATATTTATTCAAAAATATATGGATTGCACAAAAGGACTAATATATATTTTAAAATAAAATTAAATATTAAAAAATTGTAAATAAATAAATAATATCTTTCAAAAATTTTATTCATATAAAAAGAATTATGTTATGAAAATAAAATTTCAAAAAGAATATGTGTAATGTAAGCAATAATCAAAATAATATATTATTTTGATCAAAGATATATTATTTTACTTAATGTTGTATATGAAATAAATAAATATATAAATAATCTATCACACATTTAATAATTATTATAAAAATTTTAATTAGTAATAAAATTTTATAAATTTTTTTTTAAGTAAAAAACATGAATTAATAATGAAATTTTAAAAAATTTTTATTCAGAAGCACGAATTCTCTTTAAGTCTGATTGTATATATATATATTAAAAAAATGAAAAGGAAGATGACTTTTTGATCACAACCATAAGACTATTATAAATTACTAAAAATTAATTTAGAATATTATTTTTAGTTGTTAATAGCATTTTGTAAATATTCAGTATATAAGATTTTAAAATTGAATCTTAATTATGAAGACTAGAATTTAGCATAATAGAATTTATTGAATTTTCCAAAGCTATTAACTTGGTAATTTGAACTTAAAAAGTGATATATTAAATTAGCTAATTAAATGTAGGTATGGCATATCAGTTATCAATTACTAATCAATACTTATAATCAATATAAACATTTGATCAGTTTCTTTCTCACTTATTTCCATCCATGTGTGATTTTTTAAATTTGATTACAATTTTTATTATAGTATATTCATTAATATTGAGTTAAAATCAATAATATTTTTTAAATCAATTTAAAAATGAAAAAAAATTTTAATTTTATTTTTATATTATGATATCAATTAATAAAATATATACTAGTGAATATACTAATATTTAGATATAATTTTTGGCTTTAATTAGATATTAATTTTTGTTTTTAGTAATGCTATTTTCTAAATATAAATTTATAATATAATAGAAGAGAAATATGATCATTGTTTAAGAATTAACATTGATCAAATCTTAGAAGATAGAAAAACACTTCAGAGCACACATAGACGGGGATTTATGAGAAATTTTGTAGCAAATTTGCATACATTTTATATGATTAAGAAATGTATGGAAAGTTAATAGTATAATTTCAAAATTATAAATATCACGAAAGAATGGTAAATTTGATAATCCTTTCAGTAAATAATGAATTAAACTACTAGTATTATATTATATGAAATTGTTTTATCATATATTTACTGAAAATGTATGTATGTGTATAATCTATTTACAATATTATTTGATATATTATATAAATACTAATTTTTATTAGAATTTTAATCTTTAAATATCAAATTATTCTGTCATGTATTCGTGATAATTTGATATTATCACTAATATAGTTAAAGCTTTTTAAATTGATATTATGTAGTTTGTACTTTATTTAGTACAAAACATTATGCATAGATATAAGATATAATTAATAAATCTAAAAAATTATTGATTATTGATTTTAACAAATTTTGCATGATACTAATTAAATTTTAATAAAAGTTTTAATAAAATTATTCTATGTCAAATGATTATATATAATATATATAAATTTATAATTTTATTATTTAGAAAGAATGAAATAAACATATCTTGACTCAATTGAAAAATAATTGAAGTACATTGAACTAATTATTTTATATAAGTTTAATTTTAAATATGAAATGATAATGATTTTATACAAAGCCATAAATTTTATAGATTATTATAAATGTTAAATTATGGTTAAATTAATGTTAATGTGGAAGCTGTTTCAAGTTAAATTTATTAAATTCAATTATTTTTTTAACAATTATTAATTTTTTCTAAAAATATTTATTAATTAATGTTAATATTATTCAAATTTTCTGAATAATATAAATTTTTTATATTAAATTTGTTTCTCAGTTTTAGAATCAAAATAAACTAGAAAAAGAAATATTTCAAGAAAATTATAAAATTGTTTAAAAGTTTCTAAAAAATTATCTTTTTAATAATTATAAATTAACAATTAATTATTAACAATTATGTATTTTATTACAAAGAAAAAAATTATATACATTAAATTTTTTTTTTAATTTAATATATTTAAATAATAAAATAGTAAAATATTTAAATAAATTAGATTTTTTATTATATAGCATGTTTCTTTATTATAATCAACTTTTTTATTTAATTTTTATTAAAAAAAAAAATAAAATACAAATTGTATCGATAAATATAAAATATTTCAATATTCATAATTTAGTCAATATATTAAATTTTCTATTTCATTTGATATTTATAAAACATAAAAAAATTTAAACATAAATAAGTTTTATTATAGTGAAAATAATTCTTTGGCAGAAAAATATTTTATTAATTATTTAAAATAATAACATACAATAATAATATATAAGTTGACATAGAATAATTGCATATCAAAATCTTTATATTTATAAAATTTTATTTCAATTTATTTTTTTTTTTTAAAGTAAAATATTCGTCAATATCTTGTATATATATTTGTATACTGTAAATATTCATAAAAAGATTTCATTGATATTTATTTCTGTGTTCTGAAGATGCTTTCTATTTTCAATATTATTGAATGTGTAAGTCCTCCAATATCGCGCCATTCTTTATATTATTGTAAGAAAAATTCATTTATAATTCAAATTTAATTTCATTTTTTACTTTTTCTATTTTTGAAACATTTTAGCATTGCAAGAATAATACTATGTAAATTATAATTTGTTAAATGCATAAAATAAATTAATTGTATAATATATCATTTTTTAAATCTCTTTTCTATTTATTTCTACATATATATATTAATGCAATAATTTAATAAAATAATTAATTTTTAAGTAATTTAATAAATGTATTGATAAATCAAAAATAATCATGAGCTTTAAAAATATATAATATCTAACATATATAATATATATAATGAAAATTCTAATTTTCATATTTGATGCATTAAATAAAAATAAAAATTGTTTTTATAAAATAATATAATAAAAATTTTAACAATGCTAAAATGTTTTAAAATAAATTGATTATTAATTGTGTTAATAAGTGATTAAAAATACAGAATGTGCTCACATAAAACATGTTTCTGTAATATAAAATAATCTAATTATTAATAATAATATTCTTTAATACACAGTTATTATTTTATTTGATATATATATATTTATAAATTTTAATTAATAAAATTTAAAAACTAGATCATATTTTTATACGGAAATTATATTAAAATTAAATATAAAATGCAAGTAATTATTGTTTATATAATCTTTATTTTTTAAATTAATATTTTTTAAATCATGACTGGAAAGAATATGTTTATCATTTAAAATAAAGTTCAAATTGATCAAACTTGATATATTGATTAAATAATAAAAATAAATAAAATATTTAATAATTATTCGTATTTTGTGATCTTCCCATACCTCTTTTATTATATTTAATAATTTTTTTGATTATAATAAATAATTTCTATGAAAGTTATTGAATATTTATAAATATTTCAAGTAACCAATATAAATTTACGAAATATAATTAAAAATTATTAAAAAATAAGATAAAAATACTCAAAATTAACGATTAATATATTCATTAATATATAAATGTATTTCGATTGACAATAAAAATATATATTAAAGCGTTATATGTAGTAACAAAGAAGTTTAAATTTTATTAAAATACATTTTAGTAATTGCAATACAACAAAATGCTACAATTCTTATTGAGCGCTTACTTTATGTATTTATAAATGTAGTATGTAATATAACAAATATTTTTACAATATTATAATGTAAATATAAGGAATAAATTGTATTGTACAAATACATTTAAAATTGTGAATGTAAAATTCTATTTTGTTGGTGAAAAGCTAGTTGGACTCAATATACGGGAATGTGTTTCTCTAATTAATGGTACAGTATATGCAACACATTCGTCCCATCCTGGAAGTCTCCATGCACTCTCACGAGTTTCCATTCGCGCTTGAAGATTTTTATAACCTGGAATTATACTTATTTTTTATTTAAAAAAAAAAAAATAACATTATATATATATTTAAAATATAATATGTAACAACATATAAGACAGTTCATTTTTTAATTTAATATTATAGATATTTATGAACATAAAGCTACTAAAAATTATAATAAAAATATGAAATAAAATAGAATTGATAAATTTTTTATTACTATAAAAAATATAATACTAGAATTATTATTAAAAATTCATTTACAATTTTTGAAGCTCATTTTAATTTTTTTTCATTTTAAAAATTTTTTGTATCAATTTATTATATATAATATATTTATGGAATATCTTTGGAAAACTGATTTTGGATATCAAAACAAAAATAAAAGTTAATATATAAAAATATATATAAATAATTGAGTTTATTTATAAGTTCAAATTAATTGAAGTTTACATTATGAAATGAGATAAATATAAGTAATATAAAGTGAGACAAAGATAAAGTTATTTTTCTATCTCCTTTTATTTTTGCAGATTTTAATTATTTATAAATAAGCATCAAATAATATTTTTATATATTAACTTTTATGCTTATGAATATATTTTATTAAAAAATTTTATATATATCAAAATAAAATGGATTTGAGATTAATTATAATCTAATTATAATTCGATTTTAATTATAATTTTTTAATAAAACTTTTTCTTATTATTTAACTATAAAACATACTAATAAAATGAAATTAAAAAAGAGTGAAATATTTTGAGTATATACAAGGTTCACCAGATATTTCATTTTTATCATTATTATTATTTATAATAAAAAATATTTTATATAAAATTAAATGATTTTTAGACACATTTTGATGTTATTAATTTATATTATTTTTTAATTTATAATAATGATGATGAAAACTGAGATGGTAATATCTGATGAATCTATATATTTAATCACATATATTTAATTTATATATATTTAGTTTATATTATAAATATGATATATAAAATTTAAAAATGAATGAAAAACATTAACATTGATACCTACACCAAATGTGATGAACATTATATAATCTACCAATTTGTGAAAAGAAACCAGCAAAAGGTTCATTATTGTTACGTCTATAATTTATAGCCTTTGCCCAATTATTGCCCCATTCTATCATAGTACCAGGTTGTAGCCTATAACTGCGTATTTCATATATATTTGAATCATTTCGTTTTGTAAGAGGAGGCCAATAACTAAATGCTAACAAATATTGTAAATAACGTGATCGTAAATAATTGCCATTTTCTTTGAATAATTGTTGATATGCCTAAAAATAAAAAATATTATGTTATAAGAAATATTTATTTTATATTATTTTATATAAATTTTTTTGATTGTCATACTTTGTCTTTAGACAATTCAATTTGTGTATGATCAACGCTATCATAACCACCAGAATATTGCCATAGATGTAAAGCTTGATCGATATCACCAGCTACGACAGTCCATGAACCAACTAGTTCCAATTTCAATTCAGACTTCTTGGAGTTTATAATGTTAACAATCTCTTCACTGTAATATCCCAAAATACAAATATGTCCCAATATAATTTTTCTAATATAAAAGAATTCTCTGTGCATGCCAATTCTGCGACATAAATAAAATCTAATATTTTTTTGAAACTTTTAAAAAAATCGAAAAGGATTTTTGTGCGTATATTTTAAATACTTATGCTTTAAAGCTAAGATTTGATATTATAATAAAAAATGTAAACAAAATTTACTTACTAATTAGTTAAATAGTTATCAATAGAATCAGGTCGAATATTGTGCGTATGCAAAGCGTAAATAACTCCTTTATCTGATAGCATCCTTGAATGAGACTCTTTTGTTGGCTCGATTTTTCTTACGGAAAGCTTGTTTATCCATCCTTCGCTGATATCCTGTCGGATCGATGACCTTGCAAAAGATCTACAACACATACGATGTGGCTATTGCCCTAAAAAGCCGCTGTTTAGAGACTAGCTCGTAGTCTATGTACGAAACATATGAAAAAAGAAGGGCTCCTCAAGGTTTTTGAATCTTGATCGCCTACCGGCTGATAATAAATGACGGTAGTTTAGTTTTGCTGATCACCGTGATCTGCGCGGCACTGAATCTTCTCAAAACGGCAGCCATTCTTAGTGGATCCTCGTTTACAGATCTCTGCTGGTTTATATCCAATCAAGATCAAAGCCCAATTTCAATAGTGCTGCAACTAAACACGCGGCGCTTTCAATTACTTTCCCGGAAAAATCGTATACTACTCTTGATTTATTCTTATTTATCTCCATTCGCGATCTGTTGCTTTTACATAAAGTAAGATTTACAACTATGAGAAATATACTTATCAAATAAATTAAAGAATTTAATATCACAGCGCTTGCGTCTTTCATAAAATATTTTATTCTCGCTATAATAATATCATTAAATGTACTTGTTTTATTCTAATTTATCTCTGATAAAAAAATAATAATTTAAAATAATAATGCTTAAATAATAATGTTAAAAAATTTTATTATTTTATGATTTAAATATTACATCGTTAGATAATTTTTCATATAACTTAATATAGTAGAATTTATAAATATAAATATAATTTTTAAAAATTTTAATATTTATATAATAAATATATTATTTCTTATTTTTAAATAAGATGTTGGAATATAAATATTTTAATTTTTATTCATATTTATAGAATTAATTTTATATAGTATATAATTTTGATATAGTATATAAATTTAATTTTTTATAAAAAAAAATTTTTCATATATTTTTTTATTTATATTATTTAAGTAATTTTTGAATTCAAAACATTATATTTTTAAATTTAATATATTATGATATATGAATTATATGTTTTATTTGTTTGTAATCATTGTTCATAATAATTGATTTTTTTTGATTAAGTTATTTACTTATAACCTAACCTACTTATAATCTACATACAGCTTTTGTTTTTAATTGATCTAGATTAGTTTTAATTTTCTACATTGAATATTAAATTAAACTATATATTAACTATATATTAACTATATTGTTTTACAATTAATTATGTTAATTATATAAATATTAATAAATATTTTAAAATATTAATAAAATATTTTAATATATTATAATAAAAGTATCTTTTAATTTTTTTGTAATTTAATACTATTCTTAATAAATTTAAAAATGGAAAATTCAGAAGTTATAGAACATTTTTATGGAGTATATTTATTATATTCTATGAATCCACAATTCAAAGGAAGAATATATGTGGGATTTACGGTTGATCCTTGTCGTAGACTTAAAGAACATAATGCTGGAAAAGAACATAAAGGTGCTCGGAAAACAAGTGATAAAGGACCATGGTAATATAATTATTGAATGATCATAAATTATATTTTTGATAAGAATAATTTGTTTTTTTCTAGGAATATGGTACTAATTATTCATGGTTTCCTAAATAAAACATCTGCACTTAGCGTATGTTTATTTAATAAAATTTATTAAAAATTAACTTTATCTATAATTTTTATATTTGAAATTTAATTTGTTTTCATTTTTAGTTTGAATGGGCTTGGCAACATCCTCATAAAAGTCGGCGTTTAAAACATATATATATATCTAATGCAAAGAAAAAATTACAACAAAAAAGAAAAATTAGATTTCATTTATCTGTTTTATCAGAAATGTTGAAAATTGGTCCTTGGTGTCGTTTACCTTTAACAATACGTTGGTTAGATTATGAGTTTTATGAAGAATATTATAGGTATGTTTCAGCTCCAATGCATATGCCTATATGTTACGGAAAAATAATATCAAAAAAAATAAAGCAGACAAATAATATACAAGCATCAGATAAATTATCTATAATTTGTTTTCTTTGTAATTCACTTTTAGAAAAAGAACAATCAATTAGCTGTATAAGACCTAACTGTTCATTAGTAGTTCATTTAATTTGTTTAGCACAATTATTTTGTAAAAATAATATGATTTTACCAATTGAAGGTATTTGCCCTGCTTGCAATATTAATGTTTTATGGGGAGATTTAATTAGAAAAAAAATTGGTTGCTATGGAAATTTAGAAAAAATTTCTAATGATGAAAATTATACTTAAAGTAAATTATATAAATGTTTATAATAATATGTGTTATATCAATTAAAATTATATAAACTATTGTAATTTTGAAGTTTTTAATTATTTATTATTTCTAACTTTTTATATGTTAAAGATATTATTAAATATCATGAATTTAAAATTTTATTTTTTATCTGATCAAGAATAGCAAATAGTTAAATTAATAAATATTTATTACTAATAACTTTATTTTAAATAATGAAAAAAATTATAATAAAATTACAAATTGAAATCATGAATGTTTAAAATATAACATTATGAAAAATAATAAAGGTCCATATAAATGATCTAATTATAATCTTAAAGTATTTCAATAAGAAAAAATTTTATGATTATTTCAGTATTTAATTTAATTACATATAAAAAAAAATGCAAATACTTGTAAATATCAAATATTTCATTCATTTCACTTCATATGTCTAAAAAAAGCAACAATTATATATTTATCAGTCTTTATTTATAACTAATCGATAAATCAAAATATATTTATATGTATATATCTATATATGTCTCTATATATAAGACATTACATAATATATATATATATATATTTATATGCATTTGATAAGAAGAGATAGAAGAAAATTTCTTTATTTCATGGATATTTAATTACAATTGCAATTAAATTGGAAGTAAAATCAAGACCAGCTTGATTCTTTTATGCGAATTTGTTTACATTGAAATTTAAATATTACTAAATTATAATCTCGACATTTCAATTCATTGCATCAATAAGCATCTAGATTTTCTAATTTTAAATTTTTCATTTTATTTCGCATCTAGAATTAAGTGCATCTAGAATTTTTATTTCAACTATTCAACGTTACGAAGTATTCTAAATGTGAATATTCGTTATATAAGATAATATTCTACATGTATTTTATTGAAAATTCAGAATTATTTTTGCAAATCGTATATATCTGTACACGATCGAATAAAATACTTGTGCGTGTACTTTTTTCATTTTATTTTCGACAGGAACGCAATTATATTAATTTGTTGTTAATTTGTGAGATTCAGGCACATTGACGCTTAAGAATACATAAGGAGGGAGAAAACTGGAAGATATGAAGGAAATAAGCAAAAGTAGAATAAATGTAAGAGGATAAAAGAAGGAGAGGTCAAGTAGAATTTAAAATATTTTAAAATATTTTTATGAAAATATAAATATTAATTCATCATTATGCGTAAATCAGCGTTGAATTTTGTTTAAGTACATATTATATATATATTCATAATTTATAAACATTATTATATTTTTGTATGTAAATATAATTTTAAATTCAGATGATTAATTTAAAATAAACAATCCTAACAAATAACAATATAATTATAATATATTATTATAATAAATTATAATTATAATAGTTGATAAAATATATTATAAACAAATTATAAATTAAATTATTAAATTATTATAATACAAATTTATTTTACATTAATGTATTTTGTATAATTAACATTATAATGCTATGAATTAAAAAAATTTAAGAAATAATCAAGATTCAACGCTGATATAATCAAGACTTTCTAGATAATCTTATATTAACATATTCAAATATATTAATAATATTCATATATCGAAAATAATAAACAAACAATATGCCGATCCTCTTAGCCTTCCAGTTTATCCATTTTTGTTCACATATAATCGTACATGCAAAATTGTACGAAATATGATTCTTTCATTGATCATATTGTTATTCTATTATTAATCATTTTTTTATTTTTCTTTAATTTAGTTTGGTAGCTTCGTGAGGTAGTACAACTCTTTTAGTAAGACTTGGCATAGTGATATAATTTTGAGAATTATTCTCTATGCTGTGATTCTGCGACAATTCTAAACATTCAGAATTTGGTAACATCAAGCATTCGTGAATGAAGCTACAAACTGTATTTACGTAAGCATCACGATAGGTAGCATAATGTTTGACATGTGGAGAATTTGTGAAAAGTACCAGTTGTACTCGTACACCACGTTCTGCTCGTCGACTGGCAAATTTTTCGACATCCTTGAAATATGATCAACGATAATGTAGATGAAAAGAGAATTTAGATAAAAAAAGAATATTTATTGTAAATATTTTAATTGTAATGTTTTGTTGAAAATACGTACTGATGCTGGAATTAAATTATCTGCATTTGAGTAGAGAAATAATTGAGGCCAAGAATAGGATTCTTCTGCAAGACCAATTGGATTTGTTTGTATTGGATAACCACGTCCAAGAGCATGAGCGATTACCTAGATAATTGATCAAATCACTTCTAATTTTGAATTTATATAATTATTTCATTATCATCTAATAATTAAAAAAGCTGATAATTAGAAAAAACTATTTATAACTTTAATTTTTTTAATTAATAAGAAAGTAAAATAAAATAAAATAAAATAAAATAAAATAAATTTACTTTTCTTATTCATTATAATTTCTAATCATTTGATCATTTATTAACAATTTTAAATTTTCTAAAAAAAAAGAAGAAAAAAAAAATAAAAAAAATTAATATAAAAAGAATTAGTATTATTATAAATACCTCTAAAAACCAAAGTATAGACAAGAAAATTGTAATAAAGAAGGACATCGGTATATTTGTAATAGGATGTCCTCCTATGATAGCACTGATTGCTTTGAAAAGAGCGGTCAATCTTCTTTCTCCTGGAGCGCTATCAAATATTACTCCTTTGACCTATAATTTTAATATATATTACGTAAAATAATAAAGCAAAAAAAGATCGAAAGATAAAAGGTAAAAGTATTTTTTACCTTGAGTGGTGTGTTAGCTTGTTGCATAGCAAGGCTTACATGTTGGTATAAAAACGCGCCGCCGTTACTGAAGACATGGAAGAATATCGGATGTTGATCCAAACTCTTGTCGGTTATCACTTGAATTAATCGTTTGCCGATGTAAGGCATTTTGTCTCTTCGCCAAAATAGGCATTCTACTGGTGCTGTGTATCGTAGCGTGATGCAACTTGAAAAATGAATATTATCCTTTCATATATGCTAAATAAACAAAATTTCATGATTTTTATAAGAAAGTTCAATTATTTATCTAAACAATAATTTCTTGAAATAATTTAAATAAATAAATAATTTCTATTAGTCCAATTTTGAATTATTATCGATTAAATAAACAATATGGTATATTTGCCGACAATTTTTTATCACATTTCATCAACTATTTTATCAAACTCATAAAATTTAAATCTATGCATAAATCTTATAAAAAAATATTCTATATATATGCATATAAGTAAATATTTATTTTTCTATTCCATTTTTTCAAGTTTTACTCATATTACTAATATTGACACTGACATGCATTGTTTCAAATAATATTTCATTATGAACTTTCAATATATAATTAATTATTTATAACTTTATATTTTCAAGTTTCGATCATTTCGAACAATAAAAAATAAAGAAAAAAGAATGATGCGATTCGAAAATAGGAAATAATTTAAAGGAATAATTTGGAAAATATTGGTACCTTTTCTCCTCATAAATTGCGCTGTACTTGGCCAGATATTTGTCTTGACAGCCGGCCCATCCTAGCAATACTATCACTGGCCGTTTATCTTCTTTGTAGACGAATACGAATTCTTCGCGTTGATCCTGGCTACCAGTAGTTAATGTTGGATCCTTTGGAGATGGTGGAAACGATGGAAACATGATGTAATAGTCGAGATCTTCTTGATCGCTCATCTTTCCTACTTCTCGTCCTCCTCCTCGTGAGGACGGGAGAGAAAGAACACAGAAAGTAAGGGAAGGGAAACTGTGAGTGAACTGTAAGGGTGAAAGGGAAGGAGGAGGAAGTTAACAACAGTAACGAAAGGGAGAACAAATCACCCCTCTACCACGGACAGATTCTCGTTTTGAGTTGAGCTTGCGTCGTCGTCAGCGTCGAGAGTACTGAGCTACCAGAAGATCGATACTAAAGACTCGTATCAAAGTTAGGTGTCACGAATGAGGATGTCGACGTTTAACGTTATCCATAAATTCTCTCCGCATAGAGAGAGAATATTTTCTTTTCTTCCTGAAGATTACCATCCACAATATTATTCGTCAGGCAAATTTTTATTCGATAACAAATATCAATTTCATATCGATATATTCTATCCACGATAGTTAATAATAGACTATCGAAATTATTGCCAAAGTTCATAGCATTGCATGTTTTGGCGCATATTTGTTGTGATTTGTATATAATTTAATTAATTTTTGAAATAATATTATTTTTTAAAATAATATTATTGTAGATAAAAATAATTTATATTATCTACAATTCAATAATATAGTTTTATAATTACATGATCGATGATAATAAAAATAATAAATTGCAATATAATACAATTAATATTATATTATTATTTATTATAAATAATATTAGGTAGTCTAAAAGTTTTATATGATAGTTAATGTTAATAATGTTATTATAATGTTATTATTAAAACAAATTTATAAAAAATAAGATATTATTTTATATATTTATCTTTCTTAATTTAATTTATTTTTAATATAAAATAACATAATACAAATAAGATATAAATGTAATTAATATTCAATATAAATATTTAGTAATGGTTATAATTATATATTTAAAAATTAAATAATCATTTTAAAAATATATTTTTTTATATCATTAATCATTATAAAAATACATCATTATTGCCAAATATTTAAAAAATAATTTAAGCATTTTTAAATAAGAGTGCAGTAT
>NW_006264146.1:52649-55979 GCF_000469605.1 Apis dorsata
CGAAGTCGAAATTGAATCGTATTTGAGCTTGATTCAATAATATCAATTTGTTAATCTTTTTTTTTAAATCCATGATCATTGATTCTTCTTTTTTCTTCTTTTCAATTTTCACTTTTTTCATGCGTATTTTTAATATATAAAGAATTATATTTTATTTATAATTATTTATGTATATAAAAAATATATATGTATATAAAATAAAATAAAATAAAATAAAATAAAATAAAAAAATATTAAATAGAAATTTTAGAATTAAGAAAAATTTAAATATTATATTATTTACTTACTTCTTGAATGAGAATATCTCGAATTCTGTTTTTTCGATATAAGGGAGATAATTCAGTTTGAAGAAATTATATAATTCATAGATTTTATTGTAATTCATATTTATTAACCAGAGATAAATAAATAAAATTAATCAATAAAATCTAAATTTCTTGATTTTCAAATATTAATTAAATTTATTTCTTAAATTGCAAAATAAAAAAATTCAAATTTTTTAATAAATTTTTATTAAATGCAACATATTAAATATAATATAATTTTTCAGAAATTGTTAGTATTTATAAATATTTATTATTATATAAATATATATAAATGTATCTTCAAATGCTTCTGCTAGATAAAAAAAGAACAAAATATGATACAGAATTAATCTAACATTCAATATATTTTCTTATCTTATAGTTTGGAAACTTCAAAAGAATAAGTTTGAATTATTCACTCAATGAATAATTCATAAATAAAACTTCTATTATAAAATTAGAATTTTTTTTTTGTATTTTCCAATCTCCTTCTCATGGAGAATCAAATTAAAATAATTCTTATAAATAAATTTGTTGAAAAAGTTTCAATCTTTATTGTTTTTAATCATTTTATTTTTAAATATGTTATAAAAATCAAATTTTATTCAAAATTTTTCTTTAAATATAAGATATAATAAATAGATTGTATTAAATTTTGTTATATAAAAAATATATAAAAATACATATATATAAAATATATATATTTACAATGTAAAAATTAGATTGAATAGATTCTATAAAGATTTTTAATCAATGGATAGACAATTAGGCAAAAATATAAAATAAATTAAAATAAAATAAAATAAATTAATTAGATAACAGAATTGTCTTTTGAATACAAATTTTACAGCGTATAAACAAGGAAAGTAATTAATATAGATAAAGATAGAGATAGAATAAAAATTAGGGAATCAGCGCCATCTGCAGAGTGCAAATGAAACATATAAAAAAGGATAGCAAATAGTAAGAGAAAGATAGAGATAAGATAAGAATTAACCGATAATGCCATCTCTTGAAAATTAAAGATATTTCTTTGAAAATATTTACGAAATGGCGTTGATATTCAATTCTTACTTTATTCCATCTTTGGAAAAAATTTTTTTATTCAATAGATGATGCTGAGAGTTGATTCTTACTTTATCTCTATTATTTTCCTATTATTTTCTTATTTATATAAGTTTCATTTATGGAATTCTGGAGATGGCGCTATTATCTTTCTCTAATTATTTGTTCTTATTATTTGAAGCAAAAACATATAAATGATTACATAAATAAAATTTAATAATTTAATATCGATAAATGAATAAATAAATAGAAAAATGAATAAATGAAAAAATAAATAAACAAATATATATAAATAATATATAAATATATATAAATAAAATAAAATATATATATAATAAATGGTAATATAAATAAAAGAATAAAAAAAAATAAAAAAATATTATATAAATAAATAAATAAAAAAATATCAATAAATGATTATATAAATAAATATATAATTAACATATATAAAATATATAAATATATAATTAAATAAATTAATAAATAGATTAAAAAATTTATAAATGAATTACTATATATTTACATAAAATGAGATTAATATAATGAATTTTTGGTCATTAGAAAATTCACATTCTGGTATAATATGATAATTGATAATGAACCAAAATTAAATCTTATATTTAAATTTGATTTTATATACACAATTATTTATTTTTTTATATTATCTTCTTTTTCTATTATTTTTTTTAAATTTAATTAATTTTTATTTCAAATGTCTTTTTAAAAATTTTATATTTCAATTATTGTAATTTAAGTAATTTTTATATTAAATTAATTGTAATAACTCATTTTTTAATTATAATAACTTATTATTATTGTATTTTTACTCGATATAAAATTTTATAAAACTATATATAGAAATTTATAGTTTAAGTATACTATATTATAATATTTCAATTTTCAATTTTTCATTTATTTATTCAATTATTCATATATTTATTCATTCTTTTATTAAGATTAATTTGTCGGTTGATTTACTTACAGATTTGTCCATTTGTTTTGTTCATTTATGTCTGCATCAAATGATGTATATATTTCTTGCTTTAATTTATATTTATAATTATAATTTACATTTATTTGATTGAAACCTTTTTTCTATACTTTTTCTCCTTGTTCACTTATATGTACATCAACGTATTTACATGAATCCTTTTATTTATTTAATTATTTATTCATTTGTTTATTCTTTTCTTATTCATGATTTATATTTAAACTTTAATTTTTAATTAATTAATTTTATTTTTTTTTTAATTTTTAATTTTTTTAATTTTTAATTAATTAATTTTATTTAATTAATTAATTTTAGATTTATTAATAAAATATTATAATTAAAACACATTGATATATAAATAACTAAATAAATGAGAACAGAGAAATAAGAGAACAAATAATTTGATGTATACACAAATGAAATTAACAAATCTAAGAAATCTATAAATGAATCATTAGCAAATAAATATATATATATAACTAAATATATAATAACTATATATAATTAAATCAATAAAGTAATAAATAAAGAAATGAATGTAATATAATGTAATTATGTAATATATAAATGAAGAAAAGTCTACAATAAAGTCTACAAATAAATTATTATAAATAATTATCTAAATAAATATACAAATCTATAAGTAAATAAATAAATAAATAATTTGAGGCATAATATAAGTGAACAAAACAAAAAAATTTAGAAGCAANNNACATTACATGAATAAATAAATATGTAAATAATTGAATAAATATAGGATAGGAATATAATAATGTTAATTAAATAAATAAATAAATAAATAAATAAATAAATAAATAAATAAATAAATAAACAAATTGAAATATATATTATATTTAAATGGATAAATGAATAAAAGAAAGTTTACACGAAAAATATTGAAAAAACAAAAATAAATAAATATATAATATACAATATTTATATATATATATATATATATAGATCATAAAA
>NW_006264147.1:0-412 GCF_000469605.1 Apis dorsata
ACGATTGATTGCTACTATAATTTCTTTTGAGATTAATTTATTTTTTATGGTTTTTAGATTAATGTTAATGTTGATTGAAAGATATTCATTTTATGAATTTATCAATTATCAGAATAAAATTAAATTTTCAATTTTATTATATTCATTGTATATTTTAATATTTATAAGAATATTAATTGAATTAAATCGAACACCATTTGATTTGATTGAAGGGGAATCAGAATTGGTTTCTGGATTTAATGTTGAATCATATCATAGAAGGATACTTGTTTTAATTTTTTTATCAGAATATATGAATATTATATTTATAAGATTAGTATTAACTATAATATTTTATGGATTTAAATAATGATCTTTAATATTTATTTTAACATTTATTTTTCATATTTGTTTAATTATTTGAGTTCGTGGA
>NW_006264148.1:0-398 GCF_000469605.1 Apis dorsata
AATGCTATAGAATCAATCTACTCGTCGACAAAGTTCGATAAGAAATGATTACTCCGTCCCGACATGCTTTGTATTTATACGACGCGAAGATACACGGAAATATACGTACTTTGTCGATTATTTTAAAATCGACATTTCGAATGTAATAATTAATAATTTTTCAAATTATAGATTTTTATTGTTAATTTATGCATCTAATAATTAATTACGATATTAAATGTAATAATTAATATATATTTTTACAAATCAAGTTGCTGTTTTATGATTTTAATTTGCGATTTATTACTGTATTGAAATATTTTAAATATTTTGTATAAATAATAAAAATAAAGAGGAACTATAAACGAATTTATGATGATTAATAATTTAAAAATTATTGTTATTAATTTATGAATCCA
>NW_006264148.1:415-1175 GCF_000469605.1 Apis dorsata
ATTTTTATAACAAATGTAATAATTACATTTCTTGAAATTAGGTTATATATATATATTTATTACTAAAGTTATTTAATTATTTATTAGTCTATTTTACTAGTTATTTACTTTTGATTTTTTTTGTTTTATTCACTTATGTATATATTAAATTTTTTAGTATTATAGTAAATTATATTTATTAAATTTATTTACTTTTTTAGTTATTCTTTTTTTTATATATCTATTTTTTTTTTCTTTATATATTTGTCTAACTTATATAATAAGTTATTTTTAGACTTTTTATTTTGTTCATTTGTGTATAAATTAATTGATTTATTTATTTATTTGATTATTCTTTTGTTTAGATATTTATATGTTTATTTATACATTCATTTAATCACTTATTTTTAGACTTTTTGTTTTCTTTATATATATATATATATTTTTAGTACTTATGCATCAAATTATTTGTTTAAGTACTCCTTAAGTTTTTAAATTAATTTATTTATATATCCATTCATTTGTTTATTCATTTGTCTACTGATTTATTTGTAGACTTTTTGTTTTGCTCATTTATATCAAATTATTTATTTATTCACTCTTTTTTTTTTCTTTATTTAATTACTTATATATTTATTCATTCATTTCTTTAATGACTTATTTGTAAACTTTTTTATTTTATATACTTATATATGAAACAATAAAAATATATTCATACATATATTTATTTTTGACATTTATGTATGCATTAAATTATTTATTTCTTTATTTATTTAATTAT
>NW_006264148.1:1181-2700 GCF_000469605.1 Apis dorsata
GTATATTTATTCTTTTATACATTCATTCTTCTATTAGATTTATTTATACATTTTATGTTTTGTTCATTTATGTATTATGTATTTTGTATCAAAATATGTATAAAGAAATATTTATTAGTTTAATAATTTATATATTTAATCATTCATTTAATAAGTGACATAATTCTAGACTTCTTTATTTTGTTTACTTATATATGTATCAAATTATTTATATACTTGTATACTTTTTATTTATTTTATTTAATTATTTGTTCATTCCTTTATCTATTCATTTATATCAAATGTTCATAATTTATATTTAAATTTTTATGTAAACTTATTATAATATATAAATTTATTATAATATACTTATAATAATTATAAAACATTATATTATTACAATATATTAATAAATAAATAAATAAATGAGTAAATAAATAATTTAGTGTATTATAAATGATCAAAACTAAAAAGTTTATAAATAAATTAATTTATAAATAAATTATTGACAAAACAAATGAACGAATAAATATATAAGTAAATAAATAAATAAAAAAATAAAGAAATAAATATTTTAATGCATATATAAATAAATAAAACAGAAAAGTAAGTTACTAAATAAATAATTGAATAAATATATAAATAATATATTATATAATTATTTATATTAAATATATAAATAATAAAATGAATGAAAATGAATAAGTTAATGAATACATAAACAAAATAAAATGATCTATACATATACTAGACAAATGAATTAATAAAAGAATTAATAAATATAAATAAATGAAGGAATAAATAAATAAATAATAAATGAATTTATAATAAATGAATAATAAATGAATTTATGCATACATTTATGGACATAATTAATGAAATATACAAATAAGTCATTGCATAAATCAATAAATAAATATATAAATAACCAAATAACGAAGTAAATGAGCAAATAAATAAATAGATGCATATTTGAATGAACAGAACGAAAATATAAAAATATCTATAAAAATGCCTCTGAATAAATCATTAGACAAATGGACAAATAAGTATATAAAAAATTATATTATGCAGATAAATTTATAAATAAATTTATGAATTTATAAAAATGATAAATGAAAAAATAATTAATTTCATGCGTATATAAGTGAACAGAAGAAAGAAATTTATAAAAATATTTAAAAATAAATCATTAAAGAAAATAATTTAATAAATAAATTCGATAAGTCGATAATCGAAAAAATCGATAATAAGTTAATGAATAGATAAATTAATAAAAAAGTGTATAAATGTAAGAATTAAAAAAATAAATAATAGATTAAAATTTAATAATATGTAAATAAATTAATTTTTTAATTAATATTGTTAATTAAAATAAATAAAATATATTATAAAATATTTTAATTTTTTGTGCGATTTCGATTATCGAATCATACGACGTCAGCCAATCAGAAAGCTCCTGAATAAATTTTGGCGCGCAAGGATCAGTTTTCTGTGGAAAGTGCTAGTGAGTGGACGTGTCGTCGCAGCCGGCTTCAAA
>NW_006264148.1:2833-3397 GCF_000469605.1 Apis dorsata
AATATCAAAATTAATTAATATTAGGGATTTTTTTGTGTTTTTTCCATCGATCGTTTCCGTCGAGATTACCGGTATTTCATGCTTCGTTGAATCGGGATTCGAATTCACTTGTTGCTTCATTTTATAGCATAGTTTTTTTTATATATTTGTTTTATAATTTTAATTTTTATTTGAAAGAATTCATTCGCTCGATTGTCGGGATAATTTAGAAGGAAAAATAACTTGGTAATATAGACATATAATGATTTATGACTGATGATTTTTATGTTAATATAAACTTTTAACGAATAAATTTATTAGAATAAATTTATTTAGAATAGATTTTTATAATCTTTTTATCCATATTGAAACGAAATCAATTTTATTTTATGATATTCGAAATATATCGATGTACGTATAATATATATGCGTATTATAAATGA
This sequence comes from Apis dorsata, assembly GCF_000469605.1. Classification (NCBI taxonomy): domain Eukaryota; kingdom Metazoa; phylum Arthropoda; class Insecta; order Hymenoptera; family Apidae; genus Apis; species Apis dorsata. The sequence continues at coordinate 3,256 of NW_006264148.1, forward strand.
ATTCTGTTTCTAAATGCATTTTCCTGTAATGTTTATATATTTTTTTCGGTTTTTGTTCAATTATTTGTTTTTATAATATATAATAATCGCTTTTTTAAGAATTTAAGAGTTCGCATTTTTTATCACGCTTCGACAGGTTTCG
>NW_006264149.1:0-1372 GCF_000469605.1 Apis dorsata
AATTCTTATTAATATTATTAATATAATATATTATATTATATTATATTAATTCTATTTTAGTTTATAATTTTTCTCAATCTTTATTTGGCTGAAACAATTAATAATAAATTAATAATAAATTAATTCGAATAATTAATACTAATAGTAATTGTATTATTAATATTTTTTAAAATATTATGCAGAAGTATATTCAGTTTTATAATCAAAGAATATTATTTCAATTAGTATAATTAAATTTATTTTTAATTAGAATTTTTTATACAATTATCATTATAATCAAAATTTCTAAACCTTATTAAAAAAACTTACTAACAATTTCATTACTGTAAAATTCTGTGCATAATGACAATGATATTAGTCAAAAAAATATTAAATTTCTTATTTATTTTACATGATTTTATTTTATAAAATTTTTATAATTTATCGTTGAATTTTTGCATTTCATAAAAAATAATTAAATTATATAAATTATATAAATAATTATTCTATTATTCAATTAAGATAAATTTGAAAGATTAAAAATAAATTGAAAAATTATATTTTCGAAATAATATTCTGTAAAATTTTTTAAAGAATATAAAATTAATAGAATAATATTGAAATATTTTAAAAGAATGTTTGATATAAATTTCTTTATATTAAAACACTTGTAACCTATGTTTTGATTAAATTTGAAAAAATTTTGCTAATTTTGTTAACAATTGTAATTATATACTGTTTAATTATTATTTAAGAATTATAATTCAAACTTAATTTTTTAAATTCTTTTCTTTAACTTACAATTATAATATATACATAGAATGATAAAATATAAAAATGTTAATTAAAAATTCCTGATTTGAAGCAATATTTTGCTTTATAAAAACTTTCATTATGCCTTTTTTTGAACAAATTATTAATAAAAAATACTGACCAATTACGTAAGCTAGCTACGACAGTAGCGTTGGATACATCTTGCCGATCGAACATAAATAAGCAACATATATCGAAAAAATATGTATTAAATAATATAATTTATTGATTGTTGATATAGTTTGCTAAAAAATTACATCGAATTATATCACGAATAATGAATAAACTATAATTATTCTATACTCAAGACTAAAACAATGCTGAATAATCAAATATGCTAGACTATACTTATAAAATAGTGAAAATAAAATAATTAAAAAATGGATAATATAATAATGTAATTTATTAATAAAAATATATTATATAAAATTTAAATAATTATTATTTATAAAAAAAGAATTCAATTCTGATTTTAATGATTTTGAAATATATTATAAAGAACAAAATTTTGAACAATTTTCTTTTCAAATATCTTGAAAATTAAGGTCGAATAGTGATTATATATATAAAAAAAAATTAT
>NW_006264149.1:2008-11889 GCF_000469605.1 Apis dorsata
TAATCAAAACTCTATTATTAATAATAATATTTAATAATATTAAATTTTTAATACTTAATTTTTTGAATGAATTTAATTAATTTTCAAATTTCTTAAATATTTTCTGCAATTATAGAATTTTATGATAGTATTATATTAACTGCTTAATTTATAATAATTTATAATTCACAATCTCAATAATGAGTCAAAGAGATATTAAATATTTGCAGAAGTTTTTTTATGTCAAATTGATTATTTTTTACCTCAATATCTTGAATTTTATTGAGATATAATAAAATATAATATAATTCATATGATTTATACTAGTTTCGTATTTATTTAAAATTTTCTTTTTACAATTTTTATCGATTTTTGAGAAAAGTGATTATACATTTGAATTTTTATTTTTGAAATTATTTATCGCATTGAGTTCATTTTTCTTTTCTTCATTTTAATATAATATGTTTCTTATGAACATATTTTTTTTAATTATTTTTTTAATATTATTTCAAATTTTTATTTTTTATTTTTGAATATTTTTTAATTTAAAATCATGTTTTTAAAAAAACGCAAAATTATATGAAATAAATAATATCAAAGTTTTTTTATAAAATAAAATAAATCTCGTTTTGATAATATTTCAATTAATGAATTAGAAAAGATAGTATGTGATACACTCTTTAAATAAATAAATTATACGCTGTTCTATGACAATTAGTTGATTGTATCATATTTTATAATTGTTTTGAAATTTATTATAAAATATATTTTTATTATATTTATTATCACTTCAGTAATATCATTTATATTTATAGAAAAAATTTTCCATTTTTAATTAATAAAAAATTTTTTATACTATTTTTTTATATTATTTGTTTTTTTGTTTATTATTATTCGCGAGTAATAATGCTTTGTGTGCTAGATACGATTAGTATATAATATAAATATTAATCGTACTCTGATTGACATATCAGATACGAACATAAGAAATAGCCGTCTCATATAATCAGTACAATTATCAGTATATTCCACTTTGCTTCACAAAAGTGGAAACAGTTTTTTAATAGATTTAATATATTTAGAGACATGCATCCATTCTAAGTTCTACATCCATTCAGTGTTGTAAACAGAGTGTTACTTATAAAAAAAATATCATTGAATGATGAAAAAAGAAGATCGAAATGATAGATTATTTCTATAAAAAAAAACGGATGATATGTATAAGAGTAATTTTGAATCATGAGAAAAAATTAAAAATTATAAAAAATTAAAAATGATTAAAAATTAAAAATTATAAAAAAGATACATAAGAAAAATTGATTGAAAGTATTATATAATATCAAAAATATTTTCACTAAATGAATAAATTTTGTATAAAATTTTTTATATGATGAAGCAATGAAAGTTTTTATTAATGATAGGTAATGTTTGTAAACTAATAGTAATATTTTTCTTGTTTACATGATTAAGACTGATATTTATATATTTGTTTATTCCCATCTTGTAATATAAAAATTTGATTATTCAATGATCTTTATAAATGCATGCATATTATAAATTTTTTCAGAATTCCGATTTTATCATAACTATATCATGAAATTGTAAAAATACTTACTGAGCAATAATATCAAAATTGTTAATACGATGCATTGAATTTATGAAATTTTTTTTATTAAATTTATAAAAATTTCATTTCATGTATATTTACAATTTATAAATTTTGTATTGTATTTGATCCGTAATTATAAAAATCTTTAAGTAAGATTATATGATACTGATTGTCTAATAATGAGCAGAGAAAGAATTTATCTTGTAAGCTCTAAATTAACTTATCGATTTTATATAATACAAAAAAGAAACAATAAATATATATAATAGATTTAGAAGAGATTTAAATTAAATATTTTATTATATTATTATATATTATATATTATTAGAAGATTTCTGGCATCTAATTGATAATAACAATATCATTTCAAAACGTCGTGAATATACTAATACTATAAAAATCATAAATGTAATAAATAAATGAAAATACATGGATTGAAATTTCTTTTTACATTCATTTTTTTAAAAAACAAAGTTTTTAATATAACAAATCGTTTTGGCATTAAGAACTTTTATAAAAATTATATTTGAACAATGTTCAATACAGCTATTAGAAGTGAACAAAAATATTATTTAATTTTATTTATTTAAAATGCTTATTAAATAAATTGAAATTTCTATTTTGATAATAAATTTAAATAAATTGAAATTTTTGAATTATAATGTATAAATTTCAATGCAAGAATTTGCAAAATTTTTTTCTATAAAAAAACTTTTTTTAATTGGGTCATGGCAATTCAATATTCTCCAATTTCGTAAAGATTTGAAATTAAAAATGTACTAAATATAAATTCTTTTTATATTTGAAAGCAAATTAACATTTATTTATATATATTTCATTAATTAATATTAATTCAATACATATCAACTTTGTTGTTGTTGTTTGTTGTTTTTGAACATATTCTTTTGAAAATAAAATATAAGGATATATTTTCTTAAAATATAAGATAATTGATTTCTCTCTTTTTATCAATCGTATAGTTAATTAAATTATATCTTACATTGTAATAAATCAAAAATTTATTTTGATTTAAAAATTGAAGTTAGAGATCGAAAATATTTAAATATTTCTCTAATTGTATTATCATAAATTGTAATTATCATGATGACTAATTTGAAAATAATTAAGAACTTTCTGTCTTCATTATTTTATAAAAATTCTGTTGTAATAATAGTTGGAATCCATTACTTTTTTATGTTATTGTTTAATTGTTTTTTAAATTAAAAAGAATATAATTAGCTTATATTTGTAATAGAAAAAACTTCTAATTAATAAATAATCATTATTTATCTGCTTGCTAAATGCATATAATATCAATAGTTGAAATATGATGATATGCAAATATTTTCTAAATCCTGAATTTGAATATTATTATTATAGATATCTTTTAACATTCATAAATTAAACATTTATAAAATGATTATTTATTAAAAAATTACAAATAACTTATTGAACAATTTAAATTTATTATTATTAAATTTATTATTAGATAAAAAATATAAATATAAACTAAGTTGAAGAACATTTAATGTATAATTTATATGTTATTTTCGATATATATGTAATTCTTTCAATGCAAATGAAAACATAAAATTTAATTGTTTTATTTATAATATATTGTAGTATATAATAATTAATAAATGACTGATAATTATCAATTATCAATTATCAATTATTAATAATTAATAAAAAATATTTAAATATATAAATATTTTACATAAAAAATTAAAATATAATAACGATAGCTATACATAGTTATATAAGTATATATATAGCTTTATAAGTCACATTTGCGTATCAAATATTTTACGATCAGAGAAATGATTGCAAAGATTCTGATTTTTACGATTTCGCAAAGAAACCTTATTCTTGAAAACAATTTTTTAATGTTCGATTTTTATCGATTCGTTTTTACCCTATTAATTTTCATTTTCGCCAAAGATAATTTTTGACGAAAAAAGATCTGCAACAGTTTTTAAAATCAGAGTTCGAATAGATCAGTTAGAAAAACAGAATTCGATCAAAACATTCAGTTAACAATTAGATATCATTTAATCATCGTAAAAATTTGTTTATTAGATTATAGTTTTATTAGAAACCATAAGAAAACACATTATAGCATAAATCATAAAAAATCAATTAGTCATTTGTTAATCGCAAAACAATTAGAATTAATCAGCATTAGTTCACTCAAGATACAATATAAATAATTATCAAGACACTTACAACTGTAGATAATCTTTGCAATATTTAATTAAGTTTACTTAAGTCACAATATTCAAAGTCACATTTAGTTTAACAAAAAATAATACGAAAAATTTTCTTCTTTAATCTTTTTCTTCCATAATCATTTAAATTGTTAATAACTACAAATATTTTTTATGTGTTTATTAAAAACAAACAAATATTTAAATGATTTCTTTTAATTAAAAATTTAGATAAAACACTATAGATAATAATATGCATTCCAAAAACATAAGGTTGTAAATAAAAGATAAAATTTTTTATACATTTTACGTAAGCTCAACAATAAAATTAAAATCAAAATCATTAAAAATTTTTAATAGAACTTTATGTGTGAAATATAGAACATAAGTTTATGTATAATAGTTTAACTAAATAGAAAACACTGCTAAATAACATTTATTTATTAATTTTTTTTTATAATTCCCATATGAATAACTTAGATTATTCATCAAATTTTAATGAAAAATAAAAATAAATTTTATTTTTATCTAATTTATCTAATAATAAATAAAAGCATTTACTAATAATTTTATTTTTTAATTTTTTATTAATTTTATTTTATTTGTTAAAATGCATATAAAACAATACAACAAAATTTTAAAAAAATAGAAAAAAAGAAGAATATTAAACAAAAAAATATTAAAAAAAGAATATTAGAAATAAATGGTAACATGTGCTCATAAACTACAACTATTTATTAAGAAAGATAACGTTAATATTATATATAATGATGATATATTAAATTAATGGTAATATTTTAAATTAGTACTTTATGATTAAATCTGAATATATTGATTTTCAACAAATTTATTTTTTTAAACAAACAGTAACATTATAATAATCAACTTTACAGCGACTTATCAAAATAAATGTTTCAGAGAAATATCTATTTAAGAATTATGATTTTGAATTATATCGAATTTTAAAAAAAATATTTTTATTTATACTTTTTTATATAATATATTATATATAATAATATTATATATGCATAATAATTAAATTCTACCAATAAGACGAAAATGTATTGAAAAACATACATAGAATACCGTATAATATGTATAATATATAAGAAATGTTTATAACTGTACACGTAGGTTATCTAATACTACTCAATTGCCTAATGCAAATGTCAATTGATGAGCACATTCACACTTTGGCGACACGTTCATAAAATATCAAACATTTTTTTTTTTTTAAATTTATCATTAGAAATAAATCCTGATTACACATAATATGATCGGAGCTTTGACCTACAATAGCTAAAGTTTCTAATTGAAATTCATAAATTATTAAATTGGTGCATTGTGTTGTATTAAATTCATTACTACACATTCGGCAAATACTAAAACAGAATCTGAAACAAAGTTAGATTTGGTTTAGTTTTAAAATCATAGAAAAATTAATCGTCTATCGAAAATTGAATCTATGCAATAACTGCTGAAGTTTAGATATCGAATTATTTTATTATTATATCTCATATCTATTTTTAGATTTGATCCATAAGATATGGCCCGTAAGTTATATTCTTTCATTATTTCTGAATAATTCATTTAGTTAATGTATTCAATGCTGTGAAGAATTTTAATTTTATAAGATATATTTCTTTAAGACAGTTTTTTTCGAAATTTTGTTAAGAACGAAATTTTTATTTTCCTTTCAAAAAAGAATTCGATTAGAAGTATCCTATTGCTTATAACATATAGTAAGTATAGCGATATTTATATAGGAATTCTTGTTCAAAAATATTTGATTATCGTTCTCTTGATAATGTTAATCATTCGTTTCATCTGATAACAGATGCTTAAACAGAAAAAACAAATGAACATGAAATTTTCTATATAAATCAACAAATGAATTGCATTTTATAATTAGTAACAAATATTCATTTTTGCGAAAAAGAATTTTCGATAAATGTTAACTATGTTATTGATAAAAACTGATAATACTATAATAATATCTAAGAAAATATGTTTACAAAAATTACAAACAGATGATTTTACGAAATTGACATACATATATTTATTTTTTTGTATTTAGTTAAAGATAACTGTGTTTTATATTTAGTTAAAGATGGGTGTGTTCTTGGCAAATTTCTGGTGAGAGAGTACAAGGATTGCATCTTTTGAGAAATGTTTCATGTTTTTCAATATACAGAATCAATATTTGTGGATCAACTATTTCATATGTCTCATTCCAAAATGATTTTAATATATTTGGTTAAAAAAAAGAATGATCTATTGCTCAGAAATGAAATTGTTGTTATGATGTTAAAAGTATTTTTTGTATTGAATAATACAATTGAATAATTGAATTAAAATTAATTTTCTATTGTCATATCAATAATTAATACAAGTTCGGCATCTTTTACAATGATTAAGACAAATTTTAAATAATCTAAGCAAAAATTGAATTTGAATCTATCTGCTATCTTTTGCTAAACTTTTGATATCTTTTAATATTTTCTAAAAGAGTAAACAGAAATTTATGATTTATCTTCTATAAAATAAATCTTCTTTTATCACATACAAACTTATGAAAATATTTTACCGTCAGAAGAAATATTTTTTATTTTCTTTTTGAATTTTTCGAAAGAGGAAATATTGAGCATTGTTGTGAAATATATGATAAATTGTTTTTTTATGATCGTCTGAATAGTCTCTTTTTAAGAATATCTTTATACCCAATTAATATTTTTACACGCTACAATTAATATTTTTGAACGATCAAAATATTCTAGCAAAAGAAATTTGAATATTACTGATGTTATGTTTTACATAACATATGTAATGTTTTTTTGTATTACAAGTCTATCCATAATCTATCTATTAAATAGTCAAATGATTGTTTGAAGTGATGCAAGTGAAGAATAAATTTCTCATAATCAATTATATATCCAAAATAATCTTTAAGTTCATTATGTTTGTGGATTTTGAACATATTAACAATAATTCGAGTAATTTTTAAATTGATATGCTATTTGAGTTCACAATCAGATTAAGATTGATTTTTTTTATGTAAAAATGCATTTATTTAATTGAACTTTGCATTTTGACTCTTGCATAATTGATTTTGATATAATTATTATGCTTAGTAGTATGAGAATTTTATTTTGTTGTTTATAATTAGAGATAAAATAGATAATTAGAGATAGAATATTCTCATTTTTAGGATTTCTCGAAATCAGTTTAAGTATCTAAATTTTATATATTATGATATATATATTCTATATATTATAATATATATATATATATATTGTAATATTCTTTATAAGATGTTCCTTGTTTAGTAATATACAAAAAGATCAATTGTAGTTAATATGTTTTTCTACAAATTTAAACTATTTTTATGGAAAATAAATTAAATAAAATGAAAAGACACATACGAAGATATAAAGATAATAAATGAACAATTTTTTTTGATTTGAAAATGAAAAAATTTTTTTGGATGCATTGAATCTGGAGATGTAGCAAAAGAAAGTATTAATTATTTTTAATATTTTTGTCAATTGTATCATAATTCTTTTTTATAATCAAATTTGATTTACCATTATACACTCATTAAGATCGCTTTGAATTTATTCCATTTATAAAGCATACAAATAAAAAAACAGAAAAAGAATTATTCAATTGACATAAAAAAAAATTTGTTTTGACTACATTCCATAAATATAAAAATTGATATTCCATATCCATTTATCTCTTAAAATTAAAAATAACTTTAAAACCAGATTCAAATTCAATATACAAAAATGTTTCAAAAATCTTTTCATTTTTAAACAAAAAAAATTCTTTTTTTTTCTTTTTTTTAATACGTATCTCATTATTTTGTTCAATATTTTTTACAAAAATGATTCAAATTTATAACAAAAATGTTAATTGCAATTAATTTTCTTGTAATTAATAAATAAATCTTGTAGTTATTAAATAAGGAATATTTTATAAGAAATTTTATACATGTAAAATTTAGATAATAAAATTTAAATTAATAAATTTAATTAAATAAATAATAATTCTAAACTTGAGATAATAACTAGTATTTTAAACTAGTATTTAACTAAAAACATATTCTAAAAATAAAAAGTTATCTTATCCTTTTATTTCTAAACTATATAATATATTTCTTTTAGTCCGAATAGTTCGAAATCTATAATTTGTTGAAAGATTAGGAGTTTGTTTTCGCTTTATTTTCAAATCTTTTAAATTAGAACATTAAGAATTCCATAAGAATTCTAATAATGACTTTCTGATGTTTTTCTTAATCAATTTAAAAGAAAATATCGTTCAACTCCAAGTAAAAAAAAAAAGTTTTTATTTAACTTAAACATTATCTTATCAATGATATTATATGATATGATATTATCAATGATAATATATATTATCTTATATGATTGTTGATAAGTGTAAAAAGCACAATTGATAAGTCAATAGAAAAATCCATGCATTGAATATAATTATTTATTTGAAATCAAACATTGAAGTTTCTCTTAAGAGTTTCACCATTTCTAAGGAAATCTGAATATAGTATATTCTCGATCAGATTAATTTTCAAAAATACAATGCATATACAAATATCCATTTAGAGAAGAATCCATGTTAGAGAAGAGTTCTGAGAATTCGTGTTTCAAGTGTTATTTGATAATTGTAAATAATTAAAAAACTTTAGAGTTTTGACTTCCTACTTAATAATTATTTTAGCTCTCAAGTTATTAGATATGTCTTCTTTTTTAATCATTAAATATTAAAAACAAATGTAATTTATTACACCATATTTATCATTATTCTTATATTATATTTAATATGATTTTATTTCCTATATAATATATCTACATTTTTTTTTTTTTTACTCTCAAGCAAAATAATTTTTTAGAATTAATTGTTTAGAATTAAAAATAATTGTTTAGAATTTTCCAATTATCTTAACTTCTGAGAGTAAAGATAAATGTTGCCGATAGTAAAGTAAAAAAAATTATGTTTGAAATTTTAATTTTGAGCTTACAGAAAACTATTGAATGTTACTATTTATTATACGATATCTATTAACATATATAACTTTTTTTCAATGATCGAACAAGTTTTATTTCAAAAAATGATTATAAAATTGAAAATGATTATAATATCAATTTCGGAAATAATCTTAAATTAATTATGAATGAAAAGAATTTTTGACTTATATAGCTACTTATATACATTAAGGATTTTGATTCCTGTTTTACAGAATCAATATTATATTGATGTATAACGATTCTATAACGATTATATATATGTATATTTATGTAGACATTATAAATTATAATACATATATCGATATCGATTGTATATTGATTTTATATTAGGTACTAAATTAATATTTGATTTTTTAATAATATGTATTACTTGTTATTCATTGATAATTTTCTTATAATTTAAATATATAATTAATAATTAACATTTGAATTTAGATTGATGTGTTAACTAAATAAACTTTAATCCTGAAAATAATTATTCTGTTCATTCGCATAGATGAGAATCATATTTTCTAATTTTTACAATTTATATCACTTACTGTTTTTATCCTAAAAAGTATATCAACATAATAAGTCTTAACGTTTTTTCATATTATATATCAATCTATATATAAATTCAATCATTCTTTTTATTTGTATCAAGCAACGTAATATTTTGTATACATTTCAAATATTAATTGCTGCTTTGTCACTTGATTACAGTTAAATCAATGCCTACACAAGCTTAGCAGATTTCAAAATATTAAGCAATATTTTGATTTTTATTGATAATATTCATGATAACTTTAATATTTATAATATAATAATAATTTGATATAATAATTTGATATGATGATAATTTAATAATTTTTATGTGTAATTGATTGACAATAATCTTTTAATTTAATTAATTCCTCTAACATATTGAAAGACAATATCACTTTGTAATACAATATAATATAATATTTTTTTATATATATATAACATATAACATTGTTATTATATTATATATAATATATATAATATATATTATATTATATTATATTATAATATATAATATATATT
>NW_006264149.1:11961-20558 GCF_000469605.1 Apis dorsata
TATAATATATAATATATATTATATTATATATATTATATAACATTAATTATATATATAACATAACATATAATATATATATATAACATTAACTAAAACTAATTTTAATTTTAAAATTATTTTTTTATTATCTATTTTGCTTGTTCTTCGTGCCCACAATAATGAAATTTGATGATGGTGTAGATACTCAGTAAGTATGTATATATGTGTCAAATGACTTATATATATATTTGTATTTATAGAAACTTGTGATGCTTGTAAGCGGTGATGTATTTTCTTAACAATAAGTGAATTGTACTAGAAGTGTTTATACGAGAACTGAATCTCACAATGTTACAGTAGGTAATTCGATTAGAGCACGATGCATAATTATAAATAAACTATTTATTTATCATATCTAGTCAGAATACGACATAATATTACATAATTTCACAAAATATTTGTTATAGAATTTAAAGTTCACTGAAATTTTATATATGGTTTTATTATTGAATGTTGCCAACAACATCATAATAAGGTAATCACAATAACATCACTATTTCATAGTTGGTACCTATTTATTTTTCTTCAAATGTTTTGTAAACAGATTCGCGCAATCACGTATAATTAAATATATTCATTCAGCTAAACCCGTACATTTTTTATTTATTGTTTTCATTGTCCAGTCAACAATATTAATTATAAAAATATTAATTAAATCTCTTTTCATAATGCTATAATAGATATCCGACGATCAGAACATGATAGATATCCAATGATCTGAGCAGATGCGTTGGTACAAGAAAAATCTATCTATTGATTGTATTCGATCAAAATTTCACAATGAAATTGCTTTTATATTTATTGCATTATTCAATATAAATAATTATTTCATAGAAATTTAAAATTTTATATACATATATAATCATTTTCTTTAAATATTCATCAGAATAATTTTTGGAAAACTCAAAAATAGCCAAATTCAAGAAAAGCCAATCCGATTTTTGTATTTGTATTTTATTTTTATTATAATTTATTATAATATATATTTAATAATTATGTATATGACAATTTTCTAAAATATTATCTTTTCTTTTTATATCTGATTTAATTTTATTTATTATTAACATGTAATAATTAATTGATATTGAAACTAGCACTAATAGTCATATTCTTACAAACTAAAAAATAATATACAAATATTATTTATTTGAAATACTTGCTATTCGCTAATAAAATAAATTAAATGTATAAAAATTTAAAGAGACATGTAGATTATAACGTAGATATATAACGATATATATAAACGTAGATATATATAAATAAGTTGAGTAGTCTATAAAATTATTTTGTATTTTTTTTATATATTTTTTTTATACGTTTACGTTTGTTTTTACCTTTTCGATAATAAAAAAATATTATGTATTCAAAAATGTTCTTTTCTTTTTAAAAATTTTTTATGAAGTTAATAAATCAAACAAATAAAATTTTTTTTCTAATACAATAAAAAAGATCACAATAAAAATTTACTGTTTATAAATTAGAAAATAATAGTTTGAAGAAAATTTAATGAATAGTAAAAACTAAAAAACTAAAATTTTAAATGTACATTTAAACATGGTAATGCTGCATTATGATTTAAATTTACACATTATTAAAAAGATTATATATTTATTAAAGAGATTATGGATAAATTATATGTATATATGTATAAATGTGTATATATGTAGAGATGTATATATAGAGAGATATATATAAATTTACATTTCAAAAAAATATTCTTCATTAATATTTCTATATTAATACTCAAAATAACAAGATTAAACAGAATTAAGCGATAAACATATTGAATTTCAAATATTTTGATTCACAAAAATGATATTACATAATATTGATAATGATAGTACATAATATTATATGAGTCACAATATAGTGAGATTATAAAATCAATTAAGTTTTATAATATTTAAAAAGTTAAATATAAAATAATGAATAGTATTTTGAAAAATTTATAATCAGATAATTATAGATAATTATAGATTTCGGAAACTTAAAAGAAAATACAATACATAATTTTAAATATCGCATATCGTACTTCTGATTTGTGCCAATTTTTAAAGATTTAATTTATGACCTCGTTATATTGTGACTTATATTATAATATATTGTAATATAATATGTATTATATTATATTATATATAGTCATATATATAGTCTATTTAAACTATGAATAGAACACATTAGCATAGGAAACATGTCGGGCACTGAATACGAACAAGTTCATATGTCAAAGAAAATGTGTTGAATATTATAGTTTTTTTTTGTGATATAATTCAATATAATTTTTTATCGAAAAAAAAATTCATATTCATATATTACATTTCATATATTCAATATATTTTCTACAATACGTATTGTTTGGATTATTTTATATTCGGTCGGCACATATCCAACGTTATTGTCGTAGTTCGACTAGATTACGTGCTCTATAATTAATCACATTAATTTTTTGTTAATAACTCGTTAAGAAAGGCAACAAAAATTTTTATAAAGAAAAATTGAGAGAATAAATAAGATTAAGAATAATAAGATTGCTTAAAATTATTTCAGAAATTTTCAGTTTACGGACATTTCAATATTTTTGGGACATCTTGTATATTAAAATATATTTTGTATAATGTAATATATAACTCGATAGTATACAATATATATAATAAAATATATTCGATATCAAATCAAAATATAAAATCAAAATATCGTCTCGGTTTGATTATTATTAGAAAATAGATTGTGAAATAATTTGATTAAAATAAAGAATATACAGTAAGAAAGAAATATTTAAGAAAAAGGAATAATTTATATAAACTATTTTATCTAAATGTGTATAGTGCCGATGCCTTTGTTTTACTATACTAAGTTTATTCGTCGCGCAATACGATGATTCAAAAAGGAAAAAATAAAATCGAAAACAGAATCGAAAAAGTGATCAATTCGTATATAAATATACAAGATATTTACATTTTTATATATAAATTTGATGAATATTTTTAAAATTATAAATTCATGTTGATCAAATCAATATCCTTTTAAGATCTATAAATATATATCTAATAATATTTATATCCTTTAGTATTCTTTTTGAGATAACAAATTTTTGCTTCGGTAATATTTTTGTAAACGAATTAGTTAATTGTTTACCAATTTTTAATATATTTAACATTTATTCCTCCTATTCTATATTTTTCGCAAATAAAATGATATTGTATATTTAGATTTTTTACATGATTCTGGATTCTTTTATTATATAATTAAAATAATTGCAGCTTGATTATCACAATAAATTGGGGTTGATAAATTTTGAAAACAACTCTGCAAGAATCCATCTCAACCATGTTACTTCTTTCATTACTTTTTATATACACTTTATCTGTCGTCTCGAAAATGGATTTTTATTTCTTTTTTAAAAACGCATTATAATGACAACAAATTCTTTAATTACAGTACATATATTACTCCATCGGTTATGCATTTACGTTTTATCAATATTTATTATCTCAACATCGATGTCTTTTTTATCTTTAATATATATTGTCACACAATATATTGCACAATATATTGTCATTGCCCATGTAAGTCGTATATGTATTTTCTACATATATTTTCATATTTTTGAACCAATTCTTTTATTCTTTCCTTTATTTTCTTTTTCATTTTTTTGAACTACCGAGGATTCTTTTCCACTTTTCAATGTACATTTATGAGCTTAATGTTTCAGTTTTCAGCAAAAATGATGTATTATTTCTTTTTATGTTTTTATCAGGATCATGAGAATTATGAGAATCACGGCAAATATGATTCTTTCGATATTATTTCGCATAGTAAGTCTCTTCCGTTTCTTCTTTCGATTGGATATCTCACATTTTCAATAATATTTTTTCGTTTAAATAATCTGTTAATTGCTCAATCTGTAACAATTCGTGGTAAATCAGATATATGAACATTATCATATTTTATTGTTAAACTTGATAAAATTTTTGCGATAATAATGAGATTTTTTTCATATTTGTATTTTGCTTTTTGCCAATGAAACTATTTTCGAAATATATGATCTACGATGGATTTTTTTAGATTTAATTTTGCATTTATAAATTCAAAAGTATTTGTACTGATTAATCATTTTTCTCAGCGTATATAGTATGAAATCTTTATCCAGATCTGTATAGCAATAAAACAGTCCGATAAATGTCTCAATTGATCTAATTCTCTTCTAAAGGAAAAGAAAGAAAACAACTTCAACATCCTTTTGAATCCATAATGCTGCATCTTCTTCATTTTCAAATCTGAAAATCGAATCATCGATATATATCTTCAATTTATTCTACACCATATAAATTTCTATTTGTTTTTTCCACAACTGATACTTTTATCCATTGAAATAATGAAAATGATATAATTTTGTTTCAGCTACTTTTATTTTATTTTTAATTTTAATTTTAATTAGCACACAAAACACACTTTTGCACTGAATCACAAAACTTCAAATTATATTAATAAATTTATTAATTATAATATTAATAAATTAATAATAATAACAACAAAAATTAATAATAATAACAATATTAATAAATTTCTTACTGATTTTTGTAATATCAAATCATTCTGCACACTGCACAATAATGAAAGATACTGGATTCATAATCTATTAAGGAATAGGCTATGAAATAATTTGATTAGAAAGAGTATATAGTTAGAATGTATTTAATAAGAGAGATTAGAAATAAACTATTTTATATAGATGTGGATCCGATACCTCTGTTCTATATTAACTTCATTCGTATGGTTCAAAAAGGAAAAAAATAAAATAGAATTGAAGCAACAATCATGCCCAGTGATACCCAATTCACACATAATATATAATATATAAAATATAAGCATTTTTATATGAAATCAATATTTATTTATGGTCCAAGACATAGGTTGGATTTTTTTCTTATATTCTTTTCCATTGATTTTTTTAGATAATTGATGAGAAGAAGCAAAACTCTATAATTTCCTCAGAACGTACAGTATTTAATCTTCCGAATATTTTTCTGATCAAATTCTTTTCTTTTACAATCACACAAATCCAAAATATGATATTAGAATCAATTTATACTTATAAAAGTAAAAATAAACAAATTTAAATTAAAATCAATCCGATGACGACATAATAAAACTGATATGGAATCGAAAATTTTATAGAATCAAAATTAAAATATATATATAAATCAAATTTTCATCCATAATTATTTCAAAATAAGATTTCGATTTTTTAAAACTGTTTGTTAAAATCAATTTAAAATAATTTAAAATATTATTTCTGAAACTGTTTTTTAATTCTTGTCTTATTCTAAACAAATTAGCAAATATTTTTATGCTAATTGTTGAGTTTTGAAAGAAATATTTAAATATATATAATATACATAATAAGTAAATTCAATAAATTCTGCGGAAAAGCCAGAAAGGAGCCGAAAATATATATAGTGTATATTTGATAAAAAATGAAATTATTATTTGCAAGAAATATCCATCATATCATGCGTATCAGATTGTTTAGTACGCAACAATTTATTCAAATCAATCATTAATTGTATATAGTCCATGTATAGTACATGTTCATTTTTCCAGTAATGTTTTTATAAGATATTCAATACTTTCCTTCTTGAAAAGTTCAATATTCTAACAATTCAGCATGTTACCCATCATAATTGTCTTGCAATCGAAAATTGACTTTTTATCATTGCATATTATTGGCATTTTGTTTGATAATTTATGATAATATTTGATGATAATAATTGATGATAATTTATGATAATTTTTTAACATTATAGAATCATAAATATTCTGTGTCTGAAATAGATGAATTTAGATTGAAATAGATTGAATTGTTTATAAATGTGCATAAAATGTAAATGTGTATAAATGCGTCCTCATTATTCTCGATTATTTTTTTAGTTAATTGCTAATAACTTTCTAAATTATTATTGATTTTAAATATTTTGTCGAACTGTGTTTTTTCGATTAGATGAATTTTTTAAAATTTTACAATAATAACTTATAATTTTAATTTTGTTTCATGTTATTTTATTCCTAAGTAATTAAATCTTTAAATTTTTTTATCCAATATTTGATTAATTTTTCTATAATTTAAAAAGTTTGAGATTTATAGCGATGAAAAATTTTGAATCATTCTATGTTTACATAATAATCAATCAATTTTTTAAAATTTCTATGTGAATTGAATTATCAAATCATTTTAGTAGTTTTACTTATTAATTCTATAAATATAAGGAATAAACTCATTGAATAATTATTATTATATAAATCGATTAAAATTGTGAACTTGAAATTGAAAATAGCATAAAGTATAAAATTTATGGAATTATGAAAATCATGTGATGTTAAATAAATAAATTTGAATGTATTTAGTAAAATGATTTCTGATTTGAATATTAAATTTTTAATTTTCTTTTTTTTAATATCAGTGTTATTCCCATAATTTCCATAACATATTGTGTTAAAGTCCATTAATAAAAAAGTAAACTTATATAATTACTAAATAAGTTTGATTATCTTAGCTTTTTCAAAATCATAATTATTGAAAATATATATATAATATGTATAATAATATAATATTTTAATATGTATTAATATTTCACAGATATATATATATATTTCTTTAAAATATTAATTTAAAATAATTGAATTTGCAATTGCTTTGATATTAATATTTTAAATCAGTATAATTAATGTTTTATTTTAGATAAATTGAAATTCTACCGTTCGCGTTCAGTGTGTTTTTTCTTCGTTTTCTTTTTTTTAAACTAACGTTTAAATTTTTAACGTTAAAAACAAAAGACTTGTTTGCTTTAAATTTGTTTTTGCAAATATAAAATACATAATCAATAATTATAAATTAGTTTTAATAAAATTAGTTTTAATAAGAATTTAGTTTGTGTTTTAAAGTTATTCACATTCGATTATAAAATTTTATTAAATATTAAACATTATTTAGTATTTTACACATACACACACATATATATATTTTTGCTAATAAAACACGTTCTATTATTAAATATTCATGACATAAATTTAATATTTTGACCAATACAAAAACGTAATTTGTGATATTGAAATTGATATTTGATTTCATTATCGCTTGATTTATATTATTATTTTTTGAAGAAAACACTTTGGACTATCTTATGATAACTTTGCTTTTGACAAATAATGAGATCATTGTCATTAACTTGGTAAAAGATTATAACTTTCAATGATTAAAGATTACACCATTTTATTAAAATAAATGTGAAATTAGAAATTAAAAAAATCTGATTTAAATTAATCACAAATTTTTTTAAATGTTCATTTAGATTCCATAGTTAAAAAAATTATTAACAAATAGATTTTGATTGCATTATTACTGTTCCCGTTTAAAAATACCGGTAATTCTGTGAGAATTTTTGTGGAATTCTGTTTTTGATTTTATAATATATTTATTTTCGTTCTTATCTATCTTATTTAAAATTTTTTAAATTATATATTAATTAAATTATAACATATTCTCATGGAGATTTTTATATTTGATTATTATTTCAAAATTTATATCTGTTAAAATCCAATTTAATGATTTTGAATATTACACACACAATATTATACACATATCTGAACTGATGTTACTCGAAAGATCACTTATAGTTATACAATTGTACAATTGTTTGTAATATAAACTTATTATTATGAAGTTATTAGTATTATAAATGAATGAATATAAATAATTTACTTTAATGGTTTACGGCTGATTGACTATAATGATTAATTGACTATAATGATTCTAACTGTACATTGATGAATTATATCATTGAATTATATCATTGTTAAATTCTATTTTATTTTAAAAGACCTCTATCGCAGACTTTCGTTTTTTCAATCATTATTTTTCGTAAAAATGCAAACTAAGAAAAAATAGGAGAAACCAATAGTCATGTTAGACAGCGTTTTCGAAGGATGGGTCCTGGCAGATCGTGACGCAGCGCGTGGGAATAAAAATTTTTGTGCTCCTTTCCATAATAGTCTGTCGCAAGGCACAAGTAACTGCACAAATGTGATTTGTGAAATGACCATTGTTGCATCTCTGTTCAAATTGAAAGTTTGGAGAACGTTAAAGAACTATACTCGCTTATAAATTACTCCTAAACTATTGAAAATACTAGATTTGAAAATAAAATTCAGGTTATCTGACCATTTCAGTCAAATCTTCAGTCTCAAATTTTGGTTTTTGTTATTAAAAGTTTTTATTATTTAAAATTTGTTTTTTTTAAGGCATACTATAATTAATTGATTTATAATATGATTTATAATTTATATTTATTGATTTAATAATATTTGTATTTGAAATAAAGAAAAAGAACCATTTAGATACACTATAAAATTATGTATATCATTGTTTAAATTATTTTATTTCCTAAACGTATGTATATTATTTTTTATTATTTTTTTTTATTATCCGATTTATATAATATTTCTATATTATCAGATATATATATTTGAATTTGAAATAATATATATATATATATATATAT
>NW_006264149.1:20767-22186 GCF_000469605.1 Apis dorsata
AATTTCAAATAACATTTTCTTTTGCAAACTTTTGTTACAATTTTGTTAATAAATTATTAATAAAGAAAATTGGCTAATCTTGAAGTTCATAATCAAACTGCAACAATAGCGTTAGCTATGTACTGCCGACTGAATACGAACAATTCCAGGTAACATTTTGAAGAAAGTCTGTTGAATATTATATTTATTTATTTATTTATTGTTTTATGATATAATTTGATACAAGTTTTTTTATCGATAAAAAATTTGTTATATTTAAATTCAACACATAATTGAATATTATTATATGTATTCAATTTGAAAGAAAGTTTACTTTGTTAATAAATAGATAATTTATTAAATATGTTTATTAAATTGATTATGATTTTTACATTGTTTTTTAATTTTCGGTTTTTATCTATCTGTTTTCATTTTTTCATATGTACTTGTTGCTTTGTTCATATTAATTAGAATTCTTGTATATATTGTTGATGTGAAAAAAAGATTATTATTTTCTTTCAAATTATTATAATTTTATTGTAATTTAAATATATTTATAATAATATCTTTTTCAATAATTTGTAATATAAATCTTTTTCAGACTTGTATTTATGTTCTTTGATTATTAAATAATTTTTTTTTATGATAAGTGAAAATTTTTTGTTAGAATAATTCCGTGAAATTGTTGATGTTATATTATTTATTTTATTGGTCCTGAATTAGTGATAATCTGTGAATTTATTGTTCATTATATATTACTTTGTTTGTTTGTGTGTTTTTTTATATAAAATTTATTACATATTCATTTTTTTAAATAAATATATAATATTGTGTTATCGTAATTAATTAAAAATTAATTAATTATTTCTAAGATTGGATTTACATTTATCTTTTAAAATTTTTAACATGATTAAATTCAGATTATTAAATTACAACTTAAAAAATTTTATTTGGAATTCAATCTGATATTTTCTGTGAAAATGTATTCTTAAAAAAATAAATCTTTTCAATATATTCATTTAATATACACAGCTTTATAATTTATACAAATATTATTTTTTATAACAGAACGATTAATGATGTTACTTGTAACTATCTTATAATTAAATAATTATTTTGATAGAAACTGATGAATTTGTTTAATATTGAAATACATATGATTAAGAATTTGAGAGATATCAAAATTATATTCATTCTAATTAGAGACATCTATAAATTTTTGAATATTAAAAATAAAAATTTTATTTATACAAAAATGTGTTATTTTTTTTTATTAAAAAAATTTTTTTAATAAAATATTCTTTTAATAAAAATTCTTTTAATAAATTCTTTTTCTATATTTTAATAATAAAGAATAATCAAATTTCGATAAATAAATAATTCGGCTGTAATTATTTATATTATTTTATATAATTTTATATTTATATTATTATTTTATAT
>NW_006264149.1:23133-37158 GCF_000469605.1 Apis dorsata
GATTTTGAAGATAAGAAATTAATTATAATCGGGTAAATCATATAAGTAATTGAACATCGAAACAAAAAGTAACTTTCGGCCATTACTTATTTTATATTTTTTATATTTTTACAATTTACCTCAGTAGGTCAGATTATGATATAATATCTATATATATAATAAATAATAAATAATAAATAATAAATCAAACTAATTCAAATTTTAATGACTAATAATAAAATAATAAAAAAATAAATAATAAAATAATTTTGTACTATCTTTTCAGTAAGGACTTACATTATACGCCCGAATTAATGAACGGTCTATCTACCATTGAATGCTGATTTACCTAAAAGACTTCAAAAGAATGTTGTAATTTCTATTATCAAATAGACAAAAATATTTAATATCTTCTAGCAAGCATTCAACAAAATGATTTATTGCAAAATGAATTCTAAAATTAGTTAATAATAAGAATTAATTATATTAATTTATTAAAATTGAAATATAAAAAATTCAAATAACAAATAAAATATAAATAATTTAAAATAAAATTATAGAAAAATATATTTTTCTATATAATTCTATGTATTACAATATTATATTACAACAAACATATAAATATAAGTTTGAATAAAAAAACAGAATTTAGAACAAATTTAAAACTTAGAACAGTTATATATTTAAATATTTTTTTGATTTCTGTTTGTATAACTGTTTATCTTCAAATTGAAAAATTTATAGCTTATTTATAATTAACTATATATTATCTATATTAACTATATAATCAAGCAATTTTTCATGCTTAAATTAATTTAGTTCTTGGTACCAGTTTTATGAATTAATATAATTAATACAGTTCTCTCTTTTATACATTCTTACGTATGTTTCTAATTTGTTGTTAATTTTTTTTACTATTGATTAATATTCTTTCGGAAATGGAATGCTTAATTACATAATATTTAATAACATAATATTTTGACAAATTGAACTTAATAATAATAATAAAATAATTAATAGTAGTTAAATGCTTTTATTTTGTCATTTTCTAGTCAATTGTGTCAATATAATTTAATAATAGTTTCATATATATATTCACTATATATATATATAGACATAGCGATATTTGAGATGAATCTAAATATGGATGTGATAGTTTATTATAGTTTATTGAAAATTGTTATAAATACTAAATAAATATTAAATATTAAATATTATAAATATTATAAATTATTATAAATAATTTTCAATTTATATTTTCAAAAAAAATTTATATTTTCTAAATCAGTTTTTAGACCAATTTTTAGAACAAAATTAGGAATGCTAGAAAAACAAATTGCAATAAATATCTTAATATTTTTCAAAAATAAACATGATAAGTTTTATTATTATACCTGTCATTTTTTTTTTAATGTTGATATAATCGGTTATGAATATAGCTTTTCTATAATTTTGTTAATTATAGTTGTATCTTTAAGATATATATTAATCATTATTATTATTATATAGAATGATATATTACAATATAATATAACTTTTTGATTTTTTTTTATTTTAAATTATTTTGTTTGAAATCCCTATGTTGAAAGATATTCGTTTTTTTCTTGATAATATAGTTAATTATATTATGCATTCTCAAACAAAGAGAATTCCCGTATGAGTTAATACTTGCATTATTAAATATTTGCACAATTCAAAATTTTTGATTATATCTGAATATTATATATTTTAAAATTTAATTTTTAGTTTAAAGATTATTAAACATGTACAGATTATCTTTACTCAACTTTTTAAATTTTTATAATGCATAATGATATATACTACTGTCTGAAGCATTTAAAACGTGAGTATAATTTTTGATAATATTAATAAAATTATCCAATCGATCTTTATATCTTGAACTTTATATCAATCGATCAATATTTTATTTTTTGATACGAATATCAAAATCGTCAAAATATAAATTGCGGATTGGAATCTTTTCAAATCTAAATATTTCTATATTTGTTCGATCACTTTGATTTTTCAAATTTGTGAAGATTTAATCTAAAAAATTCCGCCAGATACAAAAATCGAAAAAATCTTTTATTTCTCGATTATTATTTTCATCTAAAAATTATTTTCTGTTCGAATTAAAGCACGATAACAAATTTTTTTATTTATGTGTTTTATTAGACTTTTATTAGATTACTGTGATTTGATATATTTTGCTCTGATTGTGTTTCTTATTAGTGTTTAATGTTTTTCATTTTATTATCATTTTTATTAGATTTAAACAAATTTTTATTTATCATCTTTTTGTGACAATAATCTCGAAATTATATCATAATACTTGAAATACTTAGGAAAGTTTATACTTATACTTGAGAAATTGACATAAAGAATTTAAAAAAAAACATATAATATAAGATTATTGAGAATAAGAACAAAATCAACTTTAAATTAATTTTTTGAACAAAACGATCATGATTGATTATATGAACTGATTATGTGGAATCTGAATATTTCACATGCGATACAAATACTTTTGCAGAATAACTTCGCAAGAAGAAGATTAAGGTTTATAATCAGAAAAAGTATACATTCAATTATATGTAAAAAATTAAAATTTGCACAATTAAAATAATAAAGTGATATAAACATTTAAAATTGACCGGATCTTAAATCTCAAATGCCCAATCAAAAATCTTTTATTGCAAATGAAAATCAAATTGTAGAATCAAATTCAGATCACTTTCCATATCTACTATACCGCATTATTTATTTCAACTGAATATGAATTATGATTGATTTAATTTATTATTGTTTTTTCATTTTTTTTGTTTGTAACTTTATTTAAATCCGAATTCATTAAAATATTATAGATTTATTACATTTTTTTTATCGATATTTGTTTGAACTGTAGATATATATTTTTTGAATCTGCATTTTTTTTTTGCTGATGGCTTTTTGTTTCTTTCCACTTTCTTTTGATATTTTTTTTTTTTGATTTATTTTCTCTTTCATTCATATATATTTCTAAATTTTTTTTATGTATATATTATTAGTGAATTATAAAAATCTTAATATCTTACAATATCTTATTTTATTTAATTCATTAAAAATTTATTTCGTATGTCATCTATAATATATTAAATGAGCGCTTCTTCTTTGATTTCTCTTGACTAATTATTTTCTACATAACATATGTATAGTATAATATAATATAATACAGTTAACTATATTTATTAACTACTTTTCTTATTTGATACAATTGCACTTAAGTTATTATTTCTGTATTGTTTTTGTGTATGCAAAATTTCCATATTAATTCATGTTTTAATTTTTTCTATGATCAAATCCTCTTTCTTAACGATATAAATTTCTTTATCATAAAAAAATTTATGCAAATCATTCCAGTACAAATAATTATATTATTATTCAAAATTAAATATCAATTTTTTTATTGATTTTTTCTGTTTAAATGACATATCTATTCTGTTTAAATGATAAACGCTATTTTCTATGCTTCTACATTTTATATCTGTGTTATATTTTTATTAAAGATATTTTTTGTTATATTTTTTTTATTATTAATTCAATCGTAATCTTCGTAAATCTTTGATATATCGTATTTTGTTAAAGATGGAATAGATGGAACTGTAATAATGATCCGCTTATTAATATTTTATTATTAATATTTTGTTTATAATATTGTTTAGATAGTTAATTCCATAACATTCCTAACTTTATATCTTTGATTTGAATCTATTTTAAATTTCAATAATTTATGTATCTTCAAAATTTAAAATTATGGCAAATAAATGAGAAGATTTTCCAATCAAATATTAAATTTATTGCATGAAATTACAATAAAGCATTCAATCGAGGATAGAAAACATCATTATAATAGAAGGAATATCAAATCGACGGTTTATGATCCGCGATCTTTTGTAGTTCGCATCACGTCGCGACGTGTAGATATTTTTTTTGATATCAATATTAAATAAAATTGAATGCAAATATGTCACATTTATTATTAAAAAAATTAAATGTAAAATAGAAATATAAAAACAATTAAATATTTAAAATAGCATTTCGATTTAAGACTAAAATAATAGATTGTTACAAACATTATATAAATTTGGCTAAAAAAGAAAGCAAATATCTTCAAAAGATTAATAAGTATTTTAAATAACAAATATTAAATTTACAAATCAATAATTAAATCTGTATAGATATATGGTATTATTGCCATTATGAAACATAAAAATAACGAGTTACAAATTTAGCTAAAATTAAAGTTCAACAGCCAAAAGCTTTATATATTATTATTATACATTCCATAATATTAAAAATAAAAAAAAATCTCAAATCACTATAGAAAAAAATATCAAAATAATGTAAAATTATAAGAATAATTATAGCAACTTATTAGCTAATAATGTATATACTATATATATATATATAGTATATCCGTTTTAGGTATACAAAATATTTTAAGAATGTTGGAACATTCATAAACTGAAGATTCCTGAGATAATTTCAAACAATATTTTTCTTTATAAAAATTTTTTTTATGGCTTTATTAATGAATTATTAACAAATAATACTCGCCAATCACGGAATATTATGTAGTCAAGCCGTAACATAGCGTTGGCTATGTGCTGCCGACTGAATACAAACAAATTCATGCAATAAATCTCGAAAAAATATATATAAGAAATATTTTTTTATCAATAAAAAATTATATCACGAATTGTATCACGAACAATTAAATAATTAAATAAATATAATTAGCAACAATACCATTATCGCGGCTCAAGTAGATTATGTTTTTGATAATTAACCAGTATTTTTAGTTAATAATTAATTAATAAAGCCGTAACGAAAGTTTTTGCAAAAAAAAGTATTACTTGAAAGTATCTCAGAAATCTTCAATTTTCATTTATGAATGTTTTAATATTTATGGAATATTCTGTATATATGCGATTTTTAATAAATATCAGAAATATGAAATAATTTCGATAAAAGTTATATCATATTAAGGTTATATGATATTGAATAAAATTCTATATTTTTTATTATATTCTTATAGTATATTCTTATAATATAATATAATATTTTATATTATATTCTATATATTCTTATAGTCTATATGAAAACGTTTTTAAAATACTATTTATTGTTATTATTAAATCATTTACATATATTTTTTTAGAGCCGTTCTTGAATTAATAACCGCGAAGAAATTTCTCAACTTTTATGCTATTGGTTCTAAAAAGAATCAATTTTGTGTGTGTATAAGAAAGAAAAAAAAAGAAAAGGAGACTAAAAAGAAAAAAAGACAAATAGATATTCTTTTTAACATATCTTTTATTATTGAAAAACTCTCTGTAATTTGTAATGGAATTCTTTCTATTATTTTTTATAAAATTTTAGATATTATTTTTTCATATGTATTATAGTATATTATTCTTTAGCGCAATTCAATTATATTTTCAATTAAAGTTTATTATTTTTTGTTTTTTTATCTATCATTATTTGCTGGGAATATATCCTCATAATAGCTTCTACAATTATGAAAATGAGATTAAAATAATAAAATGTCCATTCAAGTTAGATAATTGTATTTAAAGCGATATCTTAAAAATCGTTAATTAAAGTTTTAACGTCTTGAAAATTTCGAATTGCGATAACAGAATAATTAATTTCAGAAATATTGAAATATATTCAACCACTGTGGTTAGAAAATTGTTTTTTAAAATATCAAAATCTAATTAAATATTTAATTTACTTTCAAACTCGCATTATATAAGTTTTCAAAGCATTTAAAATAATATTAGGAACTCAATGATTTATTCTCTTTCCATGAAGATTTATTTTTATTTTCCATGAAGGAAGAAAAAATATTATAAGTGATTTTGATGATTTTTGTATTAATATCGTTAAAATTATTTTATCAAAACATTTTATCAATATCAATTATAGAAGTTTCATTCGACAAAACGAAATATATAAGTAAAATTTCTATTAAAGCATGTATGTTTTCTATAAAGCAATGTATTTTTTGTTTTAAAACAAATTTCTTGCAATAAAATAAGATTATATGCAAATAAAGAAAAAAGTAATTCTTAACATTATTATTATTTTAGCAAAAATGAATTGATAATAAAATCAATAAACTAAATTTTTGGAAAGATATAATAAAATGATTTTGATGCTCACTTTATTTGCAAAGTAAAAAAATAATCTTCGTATTGATTTTATTTTGAAAAATATTTTATTATTTCCTATTGATGAATTTTATTAAATGAAATTATAAGATAATTATTATAAAATATTTCATGGAAACACCATGTTAAATGATTAAAAATAATATAATAAATATACTATAATGATTAAAAATAATATAATAAACATATTATAATAATATAATAACATATTACATAACATATTATAACAGATTACATATTCTGAAGATTGTTTTATTACAATTCAAAGTACTTGTAAAAATTAAATTATTAATTGCTTTTAAAAATTAAGAATCACTCAAGAATTTTATTAAAATTATTTTCAAATCATAACGCATATTTTTTTCTTATGAGTTTCTTCTTTAATAGAGAATATTTTTGTAAGTCAATGTATTGTACACAAGTACAATGTTTTGTAACTACAATGTATTGTAGTTACAAAAAAATTTTTATATTTATATAACATATGTAATAATATATGTCATTTTTATTTTAAGATTAATTATCAGAAAAAAATGACATAGATTCACTTTCATAATTTTTCAGTTAGAAAATAAATCTTAACGTTTTATATTTTTTAATTTTTCTATTTATATTGATTTGTATTTGGAAAATATGAAACTCTGATATTATATTAATTATTCGTTGTTCTATTTTACTGAAATTAATAAAAATATTATTTATTTTAAAAAAAATATTAAAAGTTCTTTTCTTTCTCAGTTTCGATCAAGCCATAAGTTTAGCCATTGTTTATATATAATATATATAATATATATTTATATAATATAATTATATTTATATATAATATATATAATATATTATAGACTATTATATATTATATATTGTATATTATATATTATATATTACATATTATATATAATATTATATAGTCTGTTATATATAATATAGGCTAACCAAGAAACTAATCATGATCAAATAAATAGGAATAATTATTATTGTATTATTTTTTATTATTTTTAATTTATTTGGTTAAAACATATATAACATCAGCTACTCTCATACTAAAATTGTAAAATTAATTAAAAATTTTATCAAAAAGCAAAAAGGAAATGCGAAAAAATGAAATATATCAATTTTTGCAACAATTATATAACAGAGAAAATTTAATTTATGATACGAAATATATTGCATTGAATTAACAAAATAATACACGAAGCGTATATAATATTTTATTATATATTTATTATATATTATTTACATAGCATTCATTTAACACATATTTTTTTCAAACAATTATTTAAAACTAATATATTTTTTAATATTTTATAATTTGTTTAGATCTTATTCATAATGTTTGAATCTTATTCATACTTTTAGATTGTAATTTATAAATATGTACAACCTAATAATTAAAAGAGACTTTATATTTTAGACTTTTCAAATAATATGTTTATTATAATATATTATAATTTATAATAATATAACAAATAATTTATCAAATTTTTTTTATTCTATTAATTTAAGTATCAATTTTATCAAATTATAAAATACTTATAAATTTGAAATTATGTCTGGATAATCAATATCACATCATACTCATTATATAAGATTTGATTAAATACATATATATATATATTTAAAAATATATTTGAATATTTCAAAATATCTAGAAAAAAATTGCTACTAAAATTTCATATATTATTATTAATAGAATATTACAGTAACACAAAATAATAAAGAATACAATGATATTTACAAATGCATGCTTGTGTAAGTTGAATGTTTGCCTTGGAAGAAAACAATAATATATGCATATAAGCAGACACACATATGTAATATATTCATATGCATGAGGTTGTTCAAAGAACGAATAAATGAAACGGGGTCGCGATATAATACTGCCTTCTATAATCGTACATCTTATGTTATGGATGTACATATTTATATATAGATGTATATATTTTTCATTTTCCAGTTACTTCAATATGAAAATCTGTCTTTCATATTTTCATAAATTTTGTATTGATCGTGGTTTTATACTAATGAATATCTTGAAACTTGTCAAATCAAATCAATTTATTTATTATTTGTATAGATAAAAATGTTTTTTTTAATTTTTAACGACGTTTAACACGTTTTAATTTCCATTAATAATAGAGAAAGAATAAATGTGATATAGTTTATGTATCTTTTCGTTAATGAATTTCATTTAAATGAAGGATTACATTTTTAATACAACAAATGATTCTAACTTAATATTTTTTCTTTATATTGAATATTTTGAAATTTTGTAATGCCTATATTAAGTCAATATATAATCAATATGTTAAAAAATTTTCATATAGTAATATTATTAAACAATAGTCAATTAATTAATTTCAACATAAATATTGTAAAAGTTAATTTATTGATAAAAAATTAAGAAATAAATAATGTATATCTTTAAAATCTTATAGAAAAATTTATAAATGAAAATTTGTTGTTAAAATATTGACAAATATCCATTATTATTAAAATTTAAAAAATATGACAAAAAATGACAAAAATTTGTATATAATAAATATTGTATATAATATAATAATTATAATATAATTTAATAATATAATATATAATATAATATAATAATTATATATATAATTATGCTATATATACATATACAAGATGTTCATAAAAATGTGGAACACCTTTGGAGAGTGGATATCAAAATGATGAAAAAAGTTTATATACACATATGTCCAATAAGGCTTAATTAACGAGTTATAACCATTTTAAGTTTATATTGGATAGAATGAGATGAAAAAGTAAGAACGCTTATCTGAATGCGCGGTAGTACCGTATTGCAATGCCGCTTGTGTAACAGAATCCCTTAATGAAAGTAAATACATTGATATTTTTTTTATATACAATTGATTATTTTAAATTAAATTCAATATAATGTAATATAATATACGTATTATGTAACTCTTTATTTAACAAAAACTTACCTCAAATAAGTTTTAGTAAATTGCAAAATATTAACACATCACTTTATTTAAATTCATAAGTAAATCATTTTATGGTACAAACATATTATTTAAATCTAAGTTGAATTATTATATGATATCTCAATATCTATCTACTTATTGAAATTCATAGGAGCAAATCAAAACATATTCCTATAAGATTTTCAATTGAATTATTGTGTTTTTACACAAAAATTTGCTTATTTTTATATATACAAGAAAGTTACTAATGAATAAATTTGAAATTCATTGAAATTCATTGAAATTCATTGAAATTCATCAAATTCAGATTAATTTAAATAAAACATCAGTTGAAAAATCTTTGACTTTATTTGAATTCAATGTTTTTTATTCCGATATAATATAATATAATAACATAATATATTATATAATAATTAATGTTATTATATAATATAAGCTATAAAAAAAGATTGAACATAATAATTGAAATCTCCAATAATTGAAAAAAATTTATTTTTAATTATCTTATATATATGAAATTTTTTATAAATTATATTTACTAATATATCTTATCATTACATTTAATTGAATAAAAAACTTATGTATGTATATTAATTAATCTAACATTTAAATTATTTTTAAAAATATTTATTGAAATCTTTGTTAAATTTTTTTTAATCAACGAAGGAAAGATTATTAGATCAAATTTTTAATTTTTTGTTTTGCTGTTTTATTCTTCACATTATTCGGTAAAATTTTTATAATTCATAATTATAAACATTCTATGCATTTTAAACTCTTTTTTATAACTATACATCTCTTTTATCACATGTGATATTTTAAATAAATTTTCGTTTTTTTCAAATATTCAAATTATGTCATATATTTAACAAAATATTAGTATTTTTATTACATATATATTTTTGCAGAATATTTGTTAATATTACAATTAATAATAATTAATTTATTAACAATATTTATAATTTATATTATTTTAAATATATTTATATTTTTCATGATTTTATTTTTTGTTATAAATTATTCTAGTCTTCTAAATATATATATGTATTATTTATTTATCAAAATTTTATTAATAAATGAAATTCTCCAAAACTTTGTTGAAATTAATTATGGTATGATAATTATGGTATAATTTTTAAATCGATTATAAAAGAACTTTTTATTTTTATAATAATATTATATTTTTATCTGTTATAATAAAATATAAATTATTTCCTCAAAAATAATTTTTAAAATTATTTATATTAATAATATTACGAAAACGATGATTGTTTTTTGATTT
Organism: Apis dorsata; assembly: GCF_000469605.1. NCBI lineage: Eukaryota > Metazoa > Arthropoda > Insecta > Hymenoptera > Apidae > Apis > Apis dorsata. The sequence continues at coordinate 33,573 of NW_006264149.1, forward strand.
TTAGAATTTCATTTGTTTATTGATCATAATTTTATATAAATATTATTGATTTTTCGAAAAAAACAATAGATTTTGGAAAGAAAAATAAAAAGTAATTAATATTTTTTTTTTAGATTTTTACTTCTCATTCAATTTCTTAGAATTTATTAAGATATGAATTTGTTTTAATAGACCATAAGTTAACTCAAATTACAAATTATTGGCTTGAAATTTAATTTTTATGGATATTTACTTGATGTACAAATTAAAATATTTATTTTAATGATCAATGCTACAAATATTGATTAAACTTCACATATATATGTTTTCATGTAAATATAAATTCTTATTTTTTTATATTTTTATGAAATTTAATGTAGAACGTAATTTTTTTAGCAAAATATTTCTTGAAGAAATAAATCAATGCTCAAAGTTTTGATGTTTTCGGTTTTTTTAAATATAATTTTGTAATGCAAGAGCAAAACTTCTCATACCAAAAATATGTAATATTTAGTATTGTATCATTTTGTTGTAAAAAAGAATTTTCAAATAAAGTTATATTCAAAATATAAAAAAATTTTATTTTTAGTTTTATTTCATTAAAATTAGAATTTTCTGAGAATTTCTCTTTAATATAATATTACCAATTTATTATTTATTAATAATTTCAAGTCTTTAGAAAAAATATTTAGTAATTTTCTCCTATATTTTACACATTAATAATTACATATATAAAATGTTTTTTTGCAATTAATATTGCATGAAATTAGCATAAAGCGAAAAAAAGTCATGAGAAGGCAAAAGCTCGTTTGCATGATTCCGTTCGCCTAGTATTTAATTATTAATTAACAGATACAAACGAGTCTAAAATCGTTGAGCGAAATTATTACGCATCGACGAAAATTCGCTAATGATTATATCTGTGACCGCAATTCTCTCGTTTCAGCAAATATTTTTTAAATTTTGTGTATGTAATTACACCGTTTTTACCACAATGATTATATAAAACATTAGCTATGTTATTCTTTCAAAATATACGATCGCAATAACTCTTTCAAGAATAAATTATAAATTATAATTACTACATTTTTTTTTACTAAACAAGAATATTTAATTTCTATCTTTAGTACATTATGTGTCTATCAAATTAATTTTTTTTAATATCCTTTTAATCTATGATATTTAGTGAGAAAATGATATAAAATTTCAAAATGAAATAATAATAATAATAATACTAATAATAATAATAATAAATGAAAATACGAAATGATTAAATAGATACTTATCGCATTTGAGTTTAATAAACAATAATTTCATATTAATGTCGAATATAAATAATTAAATATTTCAAAAATATTAAAAAATCTTTAAATAAAGGTATAATTTTTTAAAGATACAATAATAATATTTTCTATTTATTTTAAAAATATCATAAAAAATGATTCAGTTTTATATCTCTAAATTTAATAGATATGTTTTGTTTAAAATAAACTATCTAAATATTTCCTTTGTAAAAAATTATTATCTTCTTTGTAAAATATTATTCCTTTGTAAAATAAAATTGAAGAATATTTCTTATACAATTTGCATTGAAAAACAATTGAGATAAAAAAAGAAATCTTTTTTTATGTTACAATGTTATTAATTATACAAGTTTTTCTATGCACATATTTTTTTGTTGCATATTATACTTAATATTATATATATAAACGTATAATTAATATTATATTTTATATATATGTTTACAAATATAATATTAAAATTATGATAAAAAATTTCACTATTTAAGATATCAATTTGTTATAACATATAGAAAACTAACTTAAAATCGTTTAAAATCGTAAAACAAATATGTTTATATTTATTTATGATATATTATCAATCAATATATAATATATTATCAATCAATATTATAACATTAACATAATATTTATTTGTTGAAAGATTTGTTCGCTTAGATTTCTTTCAATATATCAATAAATGATTCATAATGTATTATTCAAAACAGAAAAAGGTTGAAATGATTTTTATTTATAATGAAACTCAATAATGTTAAAAATAAGCAGCATAGGCTAATTTCGAAAATATCATGGCATTTTGTATATTATTAAAATATTTTATGAGATTGATAATATCGATAAAAACATTTATGTATGTAACTGTAAAATTGTTATTGTTTAAAAGCAAAATGGCATATTATAAAATGCAAGGATAAAGTAATTATTTATAAAGTATTTTAAAATACTTGATATAAATATATAAATTTATATTATAATTGATATAATTATATATATCAATATAAATAATATCTTATTATATATCAATATAAATAATTGATATATAAGTAGATTAATATAAGATATTGATTACAATGTAGAATTGATAACAATCATATTCTACATGCTTCAAAAATTTTAATATAAAAATATCAATTTGATTAAATGTTTTTCAAGAAAATGTTATTTGCCGATGAAGCATCTTTATGAATCAAATCTCAGTAAATTTATATTATTAATTGAAAATTTGTGATGATTTAAATAGGTTAATAGATATAAATCATGAACTATAAATATTTGATATGAATTTATAAATAATAAGATAATTAGATTTTCTATCAATGACATTCAAACTGAATAGAAATAAATATATTGAATTTTTAAAAGATATGTTACCAATAATATGTATAAAATTTATTAGATTTGTGATTATTTATTTTTATTTTTCACATTATCAATATGATGAATGGTCAATATACTATATACCTAATTGTAAAATAAGATTCTTGATGAAAAATTCTCAAATCGTTGACGCAATGATTCCGTATTACGGTTGGTTCATTTATCTGATTTTGCATTTATTTTCTTGATTTTTTTCTTATGAAATATTAAAAGCTAAGGTTTACGAAGGATAAATTATAACATAAGAAAATATGAAAGAGTAAATAATTATTTTTTATACTGATATTAAATCTGAAGTTATTGAAAAAACTGTGCAACATGTTTTTTGCCTGGCAAAATGTCATAATAAGATATTATATGAACATTTATTATCATAATAAGTATATTTGTTCACCATTAAATTAATAATTGATTTTTTATTCTCATTAAAATTTGATATCTTGCTAAATATAAATTTTCCAATAGTTTAAAAATTTTAGAATTCAAATGATTTCAAAATCAAACTATATATATGGATAAATACATTGTAATATTAGTTAGTAATATTATAAAATGCAACAGAAAAAATGTGTATATATATATATATATACATATACATACACATAAATGTATATATGTATATATTCAATAAATACTATACAAAAATCATTGCTATTTAAAAACTTTTTTTTATCTGATTCATTTTTTGATATCATTTAACATGTGAAATATTTTTTGTATTTTTACAGATAGAATTTAAATGTTTTTAAGGAAAATATTTTATATAATAAAATATTTATATTACTATACGCACTAATAGAAATATAAATAACTTATACAATATCATTTATCTATTATCCATTATCTAATATTGATAAATACAATTATTTTTATATATAATTATATATTTATATATTTATATTATAATATAATATAATAAATATATTATA
>NW_006264149.1:38274-43074 GCF_000469605.1 Apis dorsata
CTATTAATAGTCCTTTAATTATGTCTTGTTGTTGATGTGCAAGATTTGAAATATTATTTATATGAAATATTATATTATTGAAATATTATTTATATTTTTAAAAAAAAGATATTATTAAAACATAACTATATATAATGAAAAATAGAAAGAAATCAAATTTAAGACTTAGTACTATTGTATGAATAATTATCTATCTATATATTATATAAACTGGATTTTAATCTATTTATTTTTGAAAATTTTACATTAATTGTAGATGTAATTGGGATCCGAAAGAAAGTTAAGATTTGCAGCAAACTTTTTAAAATTTTCATTTTTTTTTTAAACTTTTCATTGTAAATGCCAAGATTACTTTTTAATTGATCATTTCTTCAAAATTATGAAAAAATTGCCATGAAGCTTTTTGAATCTTTCAATTGTTGCAATTGAAAACTTGTTTCAAAATAAACATTACATTATACTATTATACTATTATAATTATATTATATTATATTATATTAACATTCTTTTTCTCTTCTCTTCTTCAAATTCTCTATTAAAACATAATTATGTTTGTTATTGATATTATGCACAATTACATCCGTTCTTATGTAAGAACAAAATCCAGATTTCTGTAACAAACAAATATTTCAAATTCTGGCTTTACATTATTTATGCGAATTGCAGAATTCAACTGAATTATCGGAAAATTTGACATTTTTAATTTACATAAATGTTTATAGAAGAATGAGAATTACATCTTTTGAATAGAATCTGTCATTCTTAAATACTAAAAAATCTAAAAATTGATACAGCTCTTGTAATCAATTCATTTCAATTCGTTTCGAAGATTAAAATGTGAAAATTGTCCAAAATAAATTAAATTTTTGGTTATTCGAGAGTTCTTGAATTAAAAAAAAAAAGCAAAATATAATCATATATAGTTGCATCACGTTGATTTTTAAAATTTTTTTCTTAATAAAAAAATATTAAATTTTTCACTCATCATTCTGTCGAGAATAGAATTAATGAGTTGATTCTTAAAATGCAACTTTTTATTTTAAATTTTTTTAGATATTCTTTTAAAAATGAAAACATTCTTATTATTAGCAAGAATGTCTTTATATATATAGATATATTTTTGAATTTTTAGATTATTATGCTTTACAAAAAATAAACAATTATCATAATTCAATAGATGATTAAGAATAAGATCCGAAATTTAATTTTTAATAGGAAACAGAAGTTGAGAAATTTCTTCTTGAATGATACTGTATTCAATTCTATGTTTTTTATTTACTTTAAGAAATATTTTATTAAACTATTTTTAATCACATTTGAAAAGAAAATAGAAATTAGAAGAACTTGTAAGTGAAAGTTATCTTGACATTAGAGAGTATATTGCGTTTAGTTTTAACAAAATTGATGTCTGTAATGTGGATAAATCTGAGAAAATGGTAAAAAAGTAGGAATCAATATTATCTCTTTTAAAGTGCTGATATGTTGTTATTGCTTTCACAATTATATGAAGTCAGAAATTCGGACACTGCATTTTTAGAATTTGACAATATGTTTTTTCTCTTTAAAAAAATATATTAATTTTTCTATGAATAGATATATCTAATAAATTGTATTATTAAAATTTAGAATTTGATAATTTGGAGAGATTGGGTTGAATACACATCTGATATCTCAATTCTCATAATATGAATGTAACCAATTTTTAAATCAGCTTTAATCAACTTAAATCAGCTTTAATAAAAGGAATTTAGGAGACATAATTTTCTTTTTAATAAGTTCATTAAAAATGATTGTAAAGAATTATCGAATATAATTAGATAGTAAGATAGATTAGATTTATTAATAGAAGATTGTATTTTTAAAAGCTCAGATTTAATGTTAAATATGCTTTCCATAATTGGCTAATGTTTTTTATTAATAAAAAAGCTGTAATAAAAGTTTTGTAAAAAAAAAACTTACTTCAAGACTTATTTCAAAACTTCAAAACTCAAGAATCTCCAGTTAATGAATATCCTCCTTTTTTTAATACAATCTATACATTCTTTGTATAGATATAATATGAAGAAATAAACATTCACATCAATATTCGTATATACATCTTAAAAAATCACGATTTTCGAAAGAGTTTAATATTCATTATATTCTGATATTAGCTTTATATATATATGCTTTAACATTATTGAGTATTTTGTTTTTAAAATTTGCATTATTTTTAAATTTATTTTATTAATTATCGTTATTTATGATTATTATCATTATTATGATTTGTTAAGAATATGAAGCTATCGATGTACATTATATATTATATACATATAGAAATATTGCAGTTGATGCTATTTATGTAAAAGACCAATTGATGTGGAAAATGATAAAATCTGATAAACTGTTTCATAGTTACGAATTCATTGTTATGAAAATTGTTGTAGGTATTGAACTATGATTAAAGAAAAATTAAACTTTAATTATAATATTAATAATTATAATAAAACTAAAAATAAAATATTTTTGTAAGGTATTAAAATTATTGCTAAATGTCTATCAAAATTATGAAACCCTATTTTAATGTCTTCATTAATATTTTTATATTCTATACTATTTTTATATTTATATGTAATTTTTATAAAAATTGTAAATTTTGTGTATAAATATAGTACATTATAAAATCTTGAACATTACATTATTTTAAAATAAATTAATTAAAATATGTGCATGTGTCTTTGATCTCTGTTATTTATTCTTCTTTAACTATCTATTTATAATATGGTAAAAAGTTTCATATGAAACTTATTTTTTAAATAATATTTATGAATACTTGGATACTTTCATGTTAAATATATTAATTATATATATATAGTCCAATTTAAAATATGTATCTTGAATCTTTTCATATATAAAATAGAATCATTTTTCTATATTTTTTTTTTTTACTTGATCTGAAATATGATTTATAATTAATTTTTGTTTTTGAACTTTTTGAAATATTTTGATATAAGTATAAATTTTAAGAATGGTGATATTTTTTCTTTAAATATGAAATATGAAATATATTTCTTTAAAAATTCTCAACATGACTTCGTATGGAAAGTATAGATGTAGTATAGAAGTATAAATATGGCACAAATATATATAATAAATTGCTTCGAAATCAAAATTTTCTGATTTATTGTTAAATGAAATTGGTTAAAATTGTAATAATATAATAATTAATGTACCAAGAAAAGAATTTAAACAAATCTATAAATGAATTAAAATAAAAATTTATTTTAAAAATATTTAATTTCTATTTTCGCTATCAGATCATATTATTTTCTAAAGTCATTGCAACTATTGTCAAGTTTGATACAATTCTAATAATTTTATAATATAATTATATAAATATCTTTGGGAATTTTTCTAAAACATTTTTGCTTTTATTTCTTTCAATTGCTTGATCGAAAATCCAATTTTATTTTTTGCAAATTATATATTATAAAATAACATATATAAATTTATTTACTATTGAGAGATTTTGTTATATAATAATTGATTTTGAATTGATCATGAATTGTCATGTCATAACAAATTTATTTGATCAAAATTAGTAATTTTTTATAAAAATTTACTCTCTTTTTAAATAGTATTCTTTGTGAAATATATATCTGGATCTCTCAGCTAAATAATAAACGATTATTACTAACAGTCAGATAATGACTCATTTTACAATGATAAAAGGATTTTTCACAGGAAGAAATTTATTTTGCTAAATTGGATTTAATATAGTCAAATTATTATGACATGCATAATGCCATGATTTATGATGTTACATATTTATGCGAAATCCAAAGATTTTGAATATATTCTTGGAAATATTATATAATTATTATTATTATTTAAAAATATTATATTTTTATTTAAAGAAATAATATAAAAATAATATAAATATAAAATCATTATAAAATTTTATACATATCATTTTTCTAAAAATGTTATAATTTAAAAAAAAGTAAAATAAAAAAAAAAGATTTAGAAATTGAAAAATAAGAATTATATTATATATATATATTAATGTATATTGAATATTATTTAAGAGAAATTGTTTTTCTATTAATTTTTATTTGTGTTTATATTATGATAGATTTTATATTTAATATTAGATATTCGATTTTAATTTTCAAACATTTTCTACAATTAAATTGTAGATTATTTGAAGAAAAGTTTCAAATAAAATTTATATTGTTTATATCATATCATTGTCGCAAACTAAACATGCTTTCAATTTTTTAAGATAACTTTTGTTTTTAAATGAAATCATATAATTTTTAATACTAATTGATGTAATTTATTTTTTTCTATATAAAAGAATTTATATCCGGATTATATTTATATTATTGTTTTAGAAGAAATATTAATAATTTATATTAATAATTTAAGATATTTTAACTTGAATTTTGTAAAAGTTATATAAAACATAATGAACATTCATATTATTTCATATGTTAAAATATATAAAATATTTTCATATTATTTTTATATTATTATTTATATATATTTTATATATTATTCATATATTCATATATTATATTCATATATTTTATATATTATTATTTATATTATTAAGTCATATAAGTATATATATCATATATGATATAAATACTACTATTTATTGTTTATTTGTCAATCTATGTCTGCCAGTCTGTACCGTTGACTCTCTTGCTGTTAGTTTTTGTTTTTCAAGTCATTGAACTAATGTATTAATATATTTATTGTATATATATAATATATTAATATATTACATTCAGATGTAATAAATAATAATTATAA
>NW_006264149.1:43591-48290 GCF_000469605.1 Apis dorsata
TTTGTAATAAACATTTTAAATAATTAAATTATATTTGAAAAATTTTTTTATATAATCTATAATTTTTAATAAATAATTACATTTTAAGATTAAAATGAGATATCTTGTATATTATTATAAAAAATTATTATTATATAAAAATAATTTTATTATATAAAAACACAAAATTTATATATATTTATAAATAAACAAAAATATTTATAATAAATTATAATATTTAATAAATATTTATAATAAACACAAATGTTTATATTAAATTTTACAATATTTTAAGTATTATACATTGTATCAAAAAAAATCTTTTTATGAAGAATTAAAAATTGTTTAATTATTAATGTAAATTATTTGAACTGTAATTATGGAAACAACCTATTTCTATGGTAAAATTTAAACTTAATGACTTTGAATATTGCACAAATGTTTGGATTAAAGATGTTATTTGAAAAATCATCTTATTGTAGGACTGTAATAATTTTATTATGAGTTTAATTTATATTATGAGTTTTGAGTAAACGAATAATAGTTTATTTTAATTGCAGCTGATTGACAATTATAATAATTCTAACTGTAGTTTGACGTATCATTGCTAAATTTTATTTAATTTAAATTTTATTTTATCTTAATTGAACTGATCTAAAGGATTATCGCCGACCTTGATTTTTCCTCCAATCATTATTTTCCGTGAAAATATAAACTAAGAGAGAGTTAGAAGAACCAATAGTCATGAAGAATGGGGTTTCGAAAGTTAAGCCTTGATGAGGTACGTCGCAACGTGTGAAAATCAAAATTTTTGCGCTTGCTTTCATAGTAATCCGTCATAAGACATTAATGTGACTTGTGAAGTGGCTATTGCTATTATATCTCTGTTTAAATTGATCTTAAAGAATCTTAAAGAATCCGCTCATAAATTACCATTAAACTATTAAAAATATTCGAGCTGTTGAAAATAAAATCCTATTTAATCACTTTACAAGTTTTAGATTTGTTCTTAATATCTATAAACTAAAAATAAATCTAGTTTAATTTTGAAAATATAAAAATTTAAAAAATTAGAAGTTTGTTTACTTATTAATTTAATTAATTAACTTATAAATATTAATGTAATAACTTATTAATGGAAGAATTATTAATATAAATTTAATATAAAATCCATAATAAAATTAAATACAATGATTTAATTTTCATTACTTATTATTGAATTTATTATTAAATATGCTCTATTATTTATTAAAAATATTGCCCAAGTATATAAAAATCAATATTCAACAATTTGTTTCACCAAAGATTAATGTAATATGTGTCATTATAAATATCTTTTTTTACTTCAAAAGCCATATAATATCGAATGAATTCAGATGAATCTATCTAAAAAAAGATAAAAATGTTCCCATTACAGATAAAATAAGCCATTGGTAAAATATAAAGCGTTTTACATTTCAATGAGAAGAACTGATATTTTTTTAATTATATATCCTATTTCGTATAATTATGTACATGCCATAATAAAAATATGTTAAATATATGTCCCATTACACAAATTTTATTATAACCAATAAAGAAGTATAGATGGTACAATACAATTTGATATATAATTTCGAAAATGTACATTTTACTTATACTGATATATTCTTATCTTGTATTAAATTAAACGATCCAGAAATTGGCTATGAATAATCAATCAATTACAAAAAAAAAAATATCAAAATATGCTGAAAATATTTTTTGTGATTTATAATATACTTCATAAGATACTTCATAAAGAGAAAAAAAAACCAAAAAAAAATTGTTCCATATATTATTCTGATAATAATAATAATAAGGTAATAATAATAAAATAATACTTTAAATACTTTTATAAACTAGTAGTAAACAAAATATATGTTCAGAAGTGCAAAGTTAAGAATAGAAATCTTCTAATGCTACTATTTATTGAGTAATATTTAATTATTACAATGGCAATAATATGTAATTATAATGTTCTTACTTTTTCAATTATATTATATTATTTTATTTCAATTATATATAATATTATTTTGTTCTTATCTGTAATTTTATTGTTTGTATTTATCAATTATATTGTTTATCAAATAATATTGGAGTGTTCATATGTTCATAAGATGAGTATGATGGAAATAAAATTATTTTACTTTCTCTTCATCTTTTTTTATTTAACGTAAATTTAAAATTGTAATATAAAAATTTCAACATTTTAAACAATATTTCAATTATAGTATTTCTTTTGATATTTAAGAGATCTACAAATATATTAACACATCATATATAATATATAAATGATAAAACACATATTTCTAATTAAATATTTCTCATTTAATAAAATATATTAAATATTGCAGAAATTTAAATGTGCACTCGAAGAAAAAAAGAAAATAGAAATAGAGATATACAGAAAGCTTTTATTTTTTTTTTTTAATAAATTATTTCGCTTATACTTAAACACATAAATATTTTTAAAGAATATTTTAAGAACTAAGTGAAAAAATATAATTTAAATAACTATTTTAATACCTGTTTTTTCAAAAACTTTTCCATTCCCAAAAGTCAATTTATAGCATTTCTATATTTCATACAAAAAATATAAAAAAAAAAACGCATTAATTAAAAAGAAATGTTCGAAATAAATGAATAGTAGCTAACAATAAAAGATTCCAAAGAATTCCTTAGAAATTCAAAAAATTATAAAACTTTGGGAATATATATTACTATTTATGTAGATACATATTACGCTATTTTTTTTCGCTGAAATCACTTTCGCGTAAAATCAACCTTTGAAAATTGAAAATTCAGTTATTTTTAATATTTTTATAATTTGCAAATTATGAAATATAAAAAAAATTTCAAATAAAAGTTGTTTCTTTTCATGAAGATTATTATCTAATAAAACATTTATTAATAATTTATATAATTTAAGAAAGTTAAAAAAAATTAATAATTTCCTTTAAATTTGTTTTTTAATGTAAAATTTTAATCAGCAGCTTAAATAATTGTGTAATAATACAATAAAACAAAATAAATATATTTTTTTTAATAAATACAGTTTTGTTATATTGCTGACTTTCATTGTTGAATTTTTAAAAATTTATATTATTATACTTTTGGTTTTTATTAAATATTGAATCAAACATATGAGAATAGAGAGAAAAAAAAAGAAACTTATATATAATCAGAAATTTGTTTCTTTCAAAATAATAAAAGCGAAGAAATAAGCTAATTATTAGTATAATGTAATTATATGTAATACTAACTAAAAGTTTATTATTGTAACACTTTTTATTCTTTTGATAATATATTGTACATAAAAAAATAAAGTTGAACAATTATATTAAAAATAAAAAGATCTTATAAGATAATTTTATATATAAAATTATAATATAAAATATATATAAAAGATAGAAATATATAATACAAATTTTCCTATTTTTGAAAATTTATCAACAAAACAGCAATATAACATAAAATTTTATTAAAAACAAAAAATATTTTTTTATACCATCCCAAATAAATTAATTAATAATTAAATTAAAATTCATTGATTAAAATTTTACAAATTAAAAAAAAAATTAATAATTTTTTTATTTTTAACTTTTTTTTAATTATATAAACAATTAATAAATGTTTTACCAGAAATAGTCCCTATGAAAAGAAACAATTTTTATCTGAAATTTTTTTTTGTATAATATTTCTTATAGTTTACGAGTTAACATAAAATCGAAAAATAGTCAAATATTCAAAAATTGATTTCATTCTCTTAAATCGAACTCAAATAGCAAAAAATTACATAATATGTAGCTACATAAGCATAAATATTCCCAAAATTTTATAATTTTTCGATTTTTATCAAAATAAGGGTAATCTTTTTTAATAGTAAAGGAAGTTAATTATTATTTTTTTTTTATAAAAATAAAATTTTCATTCTTTCTATTTCTATCTTTGGTTCTACATTTATATTAATTAGATCTTTAAATCTTTTAAATTATCTAATTATATCTTGTAAAGATAATTTTTGGATCAAATTAAATATTTAAGAAAGGAAATTAATTTAAGAAAATTGTTTTTACATTTACAGAAGATACTTTTATAATAATATATTCGTCCAAAAAGAAAACATTAAATTTTATTTGAAAAATCTTGATTTTTAAATTGTAATTTTGTAAAAAAAAATTGAATATTACCCCATCTGGATTCATTTTAAAGGCTAGAATCTCTATTTTATGTATTCTGAAATTTTTAACAAATTTTTCATATTTGGAAACAATATAAAAAGATAACGAAATTTTTGAAATTCAAACAATTCTATAGATCTTAAAAAATTTTTATTACGATTTGTTTTCAACGAATTATTTATAAATTTTTATAGTTTATAAATTTCTTTCGATTCAATAAAAATTGATGTTTTTTTTTTTTTGCATTTTGAATCTATTTAACATATATGTACTTAGCATATATATAATAAATGTTTAATATGTTTTGAAGTGACTATTATATCTATTTCTTTTATTTTATATTTTTTTTAACTTTAATTCGATTTAGATTGTTACATTTATTTTAAATTCGAAAAAGAAAGAATAAAACAATAATATATATAGTATGTAATATCTTAAAACAATAATTTTATAATATATATTTTATTAATATATATAAATTGATATGTTATTGAAATTTTTTTTATATCCAATTAATT
>NW_006264149.1:48653-49790 GCF_000469605.1 Apis dorsata
TATATTCTAAATATAAAGAAATATATCTAAGAATTATAATTATATTTATATATTAGCATTTATTTATTATATTTTATTATAGTAGATAATATTATTACATAAATATTATTACATAAATATTTTTTTATTAAATTCATTAAATTTTAATTTTTCATTCATTTTATTTATTTTCAACTTATCAATAACCGAAAGTTATATATATCAATAGAATATAATATATATAAACATGTACAATGTTTATCAAAATTAAAAATCATATAAAAAATATGACTTTAAATTCAAAGAAAATACGATATTCATTATTATTAAAAGAAATATAAATATTAATGTATTAAATATTAATATCGAATGTAATATTTGAAAGCAATATTGTATATATCATATACAGGGTATTAATAAACATATAGGACATCTTTGGAGGATGGATTCTAGACATCAAAATAATGAAAAAAGTTCATATACATATATGTCCGATAAGGCTTAATTAACGAGTTATAAGCATTTTAAATTTGTTAAGTATTAGATAGAACGAGACGGCGAAAGAGCGCTCAGTTGTGTGCGTGACAGTACCGTATTGCAATGTCGTTTGCGTAGCGAAATTCTTCAATGAAAATAAATATACTGATACTTTTTTTTATATATAATTGATTATTTTAAATAAATTTTATTGTAATGTAATATAATATACATATTATATAACTTCTTATTTAACAAAATCTTATCTGGAATAAGTTTTGTTAAATATTCCAGAATATTAACATCACTTTATATAAATCCACTTTATATAAATTACACCACTATATATAAATCCAATATAATAGATAAATTATTTTATGGTACAAACATATTATTTAAATCCATTGTTAAATTATTATATGACACTCAATCTGCCTATTTATCGAAATCCATAAGGAATAATCAAAACACTCCCATAAGATTTTAAATTAGAAAGATTAAATATATTTTTTTGCACATAAACTTATCTTCACATATACAAGAAAGTCACTAATGATATTTGAATCAATTTGAAATTCATAGACCAATTGAAGCATTAATTAAAATAACTTTTGTTTCTATTTCACTTAAATTCAATATTTTTTATTCCGATATGAGATTACTAAACAAAAAAGTTGAAAT
>NW_006264149.1:49967-51346 GCF_000469605.1 Apis dorsata
AATTATATTTTAATATAATATTAATGCCACTATCTTATATGCATTAAAAAAATCATATAAGAATTGCATTTTTCTTTTTCACATTAATATGATACATTAGATTATTTTTTATTCATTATTCACATTAATTTCTTTATATAAAATTATTTCGATTATTATTTATTATTATATAATTTTATATGAAAATTATTTAATTAAAATTTTATTTTAAATAAATATTCAAATATATATTATTTCATTAAATGAACTGATTTCGCGATGTGACAATGTGTTACTGAATTGCTAACAATTGAATGTTTGGTGTTAGAAAAAGTCTTGAAAGACTTGATAGAAAGAAAAAGTGAGATAGTAATATTCGAAATCAAATATTATGTTTATGTGTTTAAGTATAGAACGTTCATGTAACGTATATGAGAAAAAAGTATAAAACTAAAAATAAAATTAGTAAATTTGTAATATTCATTCAAGTATACATAAAAAAACAATTGCGATAGGTATGCTTTTTTATGGATATGTGATATTAATATATAATATTGCTTCATATTATTAATAAATGATTTCTAAATATTATTTCTTCCTGTATAAGAATGAAAAATATTTAAGTGCAAATGAAATAAAGATAAATATTTATTAGTGATTTGATTGATAATTTAATGGATAATTTAATAGATAATTTAATAATCTAAAATTCAAATTGATTCAAGTATTTCGGACTTTCTTGTACATATGAAAATAATTAAAAAAGCAATTGTGTATATAAAAACATATTCAATCTTTCCAATTCGAAATCCTATAGAGGTGTGTTTTGATTTACTTTTATGTTTATTTCCATAAACATGGCAGGTTGAATGAAATACAACGATTCATTTTAAATGGTTTTAAATGAAATATTGTATAATCATATATAACTCTAAATATTGTGGAATTTGCTATAATTTATCTAAGATAAGTTTCTGTTAAATAACGAATTACATAGATTTTAATTTGTATAATTAAAATTTTTTTAACAGAAAATCTTTTTAATAATGTGAAATGAAGTTTTAGCAATTTCTCAATTTTGGATACAATTTCATTTAGAAAATTTATTTTTTTCACAATAGATAAAGTTTTAAACACTAAATATTTTATAATTAAAAATTTTGATATATTTCACAAAGTTATATTTATATTATATTATTATATTATATTATTATATTATTTATCATAAAGTTATATTAAAAAAAAAAGTATCGAAACTTTGCCATATATATATATAATTGATTTTGCTCTTCATACTCACAAAATTTCATAAAAAATTATTTTATAATTCTTTAAAATTTTTTTTATATTTTTTATGAAATTTTATGAGTATGTAGATTGTGATATTTATATATATATAT
>NW_006264149.1:51899-60373 GCF_000469605.1 Apis dorsata
CAAGAATTTTTTTTAACATAATGTCATTTTGAGAACATAAAATCAATATTCAAAGATTCAATACTTTCTTTGTTTCTTACATAATTCTAATAGTGTAAAATAGAACAAAATAAAACAAATTTTTAAATTAGAAAATGTTTAAATTTTTTTCTAATATTTAAATTTACTTTCGAATAGAAGAATTCTTCGAAAAAATTATATACAAAATTTGAAAAAATATTAAAATTTTGGAAGTTGATTTTATTTTACAGATTTCTAAAAATAAATATTTATTAAATAAATTTTTTTATATAGGATAGTCCATTTAAAGATAAATATTTCTTTCAATTGTGATGATATAAAAAATATTTTTTATGCAATTTATAGTACATATAATAGTACATATAATAGTATTACATATATTTTGGAAAGAATATTTTTTTCTTAAGATTATTTTTTTTAAGTTGTTCAAGTCACTAATATTTTTTTTTGTATATAAATGTACATTCTCTTTTTTTACATATTATAACTGATTTGCATATTAAAATGCATTGAGAAATGACTTTAAAATGATCTTTGATTCATAACATGTAAATTTTTTATAAATTTACAATTTATTTATTATTTTTTAAATAAATCTTAAATAAAATAATTCGTCTATTTTTTTAAAATAGTTTTTTAATATCTTATTAAATTTTATTTATTGTTTATTTTTTTAATATGAATATAACATAAATATATTATGAATAAAATATTAATTAATTAATGTTTTTAATATATTTATGAACATAACATAAAAAAATAAAACTTAAACAGAAATAATNATTTTTTTTTATAAGTAGTAATATTTATATTCTTAATCATTATTATATATTATATATTATTATATATTATATATTATATATTATATATTCTTAATCATTATATAAAATAAAAAATAAATAAATAATAATATTAAGTTTTAAATTAGAAATTAGAACTTGTTAAATTATTATTAGAACTTGTCACTCATATATTGTATAAAAATAAACAGCACATAAAATAAATTCAAATTATTCTAATAATAGATAATATTAGGATTTAGATTAATTGATATTATTAATTAGATTTACAACTTAGGATTGTTTAATACGCATTTTTTTTTATTTGTCATTTATTATTAAAAATTCATTCAAAAGATAAGACGAATTAATATTCATAAAAGATGAACGATTCGTTATGCATAGCAGAAAAATATAAAGCCATTGATCATAATGCTTAATGGAAAACGAATTTCTTACAGCCGAGTCTAATTATGTAAAAAAGACGAATAAGAATGACGAGCATTAAGAAAGGCAAAGAAGAAGAGAGAAAACAAGGAAATGAAGGTAAAGAAATTAGCGAAAAGGAAAATTCTCGTTGCAACGTTTTTCTCATTTCTATCCACTTATTTCATGAAATATAAATCGAAGGAAATTGTTGTTTCACCAATGAAAATTTTTTTAATAAAATTAAGCCTCATTTTTCGACAGATACTTTTACGAAAATAAAATAAATAAGAAAGAAAATGCAACGGAAATTCCGTTTTTTCTTATCTTTCAATCCCTTGCAAATTTTTATAAATATTCTTAAATATTCTTTTTATTTTCTTTTATTTCTTTGTAAACTCCCATAAAAATTGATGCAAAGGTAAAGAGAAACACTTTAACACATAAAAATAGAAAGAGATAAATAATATAGCATAATTTGTTATGTATTGTAACAGACAAGACTATAAATTTTATTACAAATATTACATATAAATAATAATATAATTATTATAATAAATATATAATGATAAATATAATAATATAAATAATAAATCGTATTACATAATTAAATATTCATACGGTACGACTTGCTTATCAAAAGTTTGCAAATTATGAAAAAAATAAAATAAATATTTTCGGAATATTTTTATTAACTTCTCTGTTTATTTTAAATTATTATCATTTTTAATGACATTAAAATTGCAATATTTTTTTTAATCTAGTTTTTTTATAATTCCGATTTGATTAAATAATTGATTTAAAAATTGATTAAAAATATTGATATGATTAGATATAAGTGAAATGATATATATTTAAATACAAAAGAAAAATGATATATTATGTGAATTTTACTTTCTTTAATTTTCACCTTTATGAAAATAATATCAATATATTGATAAGATTCTTTCAATTAAAATGAATTCAAATCTGATATAAATTATATATAATATATGCATATACTTATATGTATAAAGATAATATAGATATATTATATACGTAAATTGATAATACTCAACAACTTTTTTGTTATTTTATAATGTAAATATATTTTTTATTTATTTATTTTTTTAATATTATTATTTATTAATTATTAATTATTATTAATTAATTATTATTATTTATTTTTTTAACATATTTAAATATATTTTGAATTATTTTAATATATTTAATATATTTGAATATAAATATGAATCTGAAAATCGTTATTTCGAATGTTTGTATTTTTTGAAGAAATCTATTTCAAAAAAATTACAATTTTTTAAATTTGAAAGTGTTTTATATTTTTCCATTATCTAATACTTATTCAATTGTTTTTGAAATGATTTTGTAGATTTTTAGAATAGACTGATATAAATTATGAATGATATAAATTATTAGATTATGAACAAATATTTAAATATATTGAAATAATGATCAAAGTTGAAAGTCGGAATTATTATTATAATTTGATAAAGCTTCTAATAAAAAATCTCTTCTAATAAAAAATATCATATATAGAGAATCATATCATAATAGAGAAGACTAAGCTCTTTTTATCTAAAGAAAACATAAATATATATATATAAATATGAAATATATAAAATCATTTTTTATTCGATATAAAATTAAAAATAGTTTGAAAACATACGGCGACGATGTAATATTCAATGATGATACTTGTCTTATCTGCTGTATAATATATTGAAATCATGATAAAACAATTATTGCAGTATGATGAATCTTTAATTGTAATTATAAAAATTTTTATTAATTAAACGATATATTTTAAGTTATTTATAATTAAATAATTTATAATAATATAATAAAGTACAATTAATTGTGAATTTATTTTTTATCATAATATGTGCACCTAATATTTTATTGAAAGAGATAATACAATTATCTCTTATACAATACAATTCTTAATATATACTTACAATTTATTAATTTATTAATTTTAATTTTTTGGAGACCTATTAATTTCAGATTTTTAAAAAAATATATAATAATCTTTTTCCTATATTTTTATATTGTGTAATGATAGAATCTGATATTATTAGTAATATATGAATTATTGTATTTTCTTTTTAAAAGATTTTTTAGTAAAAGAAAGTTGTTGGAAATTGTCTGCATCTTTCTATTTTTTCTTTTATATTTTCTGATAGGAAGTGTAAAATTTATATTATTATGTACTGATAACTTGTAAACAAATAGATATAAAATAATATTTAATATAAAATGTAATTATTTTTTTCTATAATTATGAAAATGCAATTATATTAATTTCACGTTTGTTTGTTAATTATTATTGCAAATTGATTTATAAATTATTTATTAATGACTACATATTTGAATCAGTGAAGAAATGTTTTTTTTCTTCTCTATTTTCATTTGTACTTTCATCTTCTTAATTTATCTAATTTGTATAATTAAATTTAAATGAATTTGAAATACTTTTGAATTTCTGTTTTCTTTTCATTTATTGTTATTTCTTTTTAAAATCCAATTTAATGACTTTGATAATATTACTTAAAGGACCATTTATTATTATAGATTACGTTTATATTATGAGTTTGGAATGAACAAATTGTGATTTATTTGTGATTTATTCTAACTGTTTGCAGCTGATTAACTGACTGTAATGCTAATCTGATTCTAACTGTACTCTGATGAATTTTTTATCTAATCCTAATCGTTGAATTTAATTTAGTCTGAATTCTATTTTATTCTATTATTGATCTAATATATTTAATATATTTTCATTTTTTCTTCAATCATTATTTTTCGTAAAAGTACAAACTAAGAGAAGGTTAGAATGACTAATAGTTGCATTAGAGAGCGATTTCAAAAATGGGATCTTGCGGAACCGCATCGCAACGTGTGGAATCAAAATTTTTGCGACTATTGCCATTAATAGTCCATCATGGCACTAGATGTGCAAGTATGATTTGTGAAGTGATCATTGCTGTTATATTTGTATTTTAATGACTGAGTGAGATTCTTTAAGGAAAGCATTAAGGAATTATATCCGCTCGTAATAAATTATTGTTAGACTATCGAAAATGCTCGAACTGTTGTAAAATTCATTTTTTTGTTTGTAAATATATATCTATATAATATAATACTATTACATCTCCATTTACAAAATAATATAAATATGTCGATATATAAGTATTCTATGTCTATATAAATTGTATTTGTCCAAAAATTTAATTTAAAGATAATTATATTTTCTCAATAATTTTTTTTCTTTAATAATATTTATATATTAATTACGCAGATAGCATTCTTTTTTTCCTTATGTAATCTTGAAATAACTTGAATACATATACTTTCTCATTTCGTGATTTCGTTTAAAATATAAAAAATTTATTTTATTGATAAGACATTATTTTTACATTTATACAGAACATTAATATGTTTATTAAATATCTTTGGAGAATGACAATTTAGGCTTATTTATTAAATAAAATATCAATTCAGATTCATTTATTAAATAATAATTAATAATTATAATTTATGTTGACAAACTAAGACATAAAGGATTCGTTTTATCTTCGTTATATCTATCATATTCTGTTTCAATTACTTATAACTTAATAATTATAATAATTAAATCTTAACTTATTACTTATATATATATATATCAAGTAATAATTTATTACTTATATATTTACTAAGTTTTGTATTTCTTTACACATATAATATATTATAATATAATACTATATAAGTTCAAAATCAAATGTATTTCACAAATGTATTAACAGTTCGTACAGAAACATTATTCATTATTTTAATTTTGAAAATATATTTTAAGACTTTCAAAATCGATATCTAAATAATCACTAAAAAATTTTTTTTATAAATTAACAAAATTTAATCATAAAAGAATAAATATGATTGTTTACTTAGTTATCATAATTATTAATAATTATAGAATATTAATAATTTATAATTAAATTTAAAGTAATATATATATGAATAAGTGAAAAATACAAATAGTAAATGCAATTATTGATATAAATTATTTTATTCAATATTTTTAATTTCTTAGAATATATTTAAGAAAATTTTTAAGAAAAATTATATGAAATATTTGCAGTAAACTTAAAATATAATAAGAAATTTTATATCTTTTACTCTTTATAGTAAACATTATAAATCATTATATTATTTTGATCGCAACAATCCTAGCAACAATTGTATTTAATAAGAATTTATTATTTCAGAAATTTACAATTCGTTGTATTTAGGAAATACTTATAAAAATCAATGAAATGATCTGTTAAAAATCTTTAAAAATTAAAAATGACATGTAAATTTTCAATTCAAAATATTAAAGTTTTTAAAATTATAATTTTAAAAATATTTTTTATTTGAATTCTTACTTACTTAAAACTTGTTTAGAAATTAATTTTTATTAAATTAATCTATATAAAATTTAATTATCATTTGTTTTATTAAGTTATTATTAATTTAGTATAATTTAATAAATGGAGATGTAAAATATATTATTAGAGTTATGAAAATTTATAATAGATATTTTTTGTACTCATGTATGAAAATAATGAAATTATAACAAATGAACTTGTACTGAAAATTAATATAATATAATATTGA
The DNA here is from genome assembly GCF_000469605.1 of Apis dorsata. NCBI lineage: Eukaryota > Metazoa > Arthropoda > Insecta > Hymenoptera > Apidae > Apis > Apis dorsata. The sequence continues at coordinate 57,767 of NW_006264149.1, forward strand.
GTAAAAAATTACACAATATAAATTACAATGAAAAATAATAAAAACAAGAAATCGATTGAATTAGTTTTATCATGATACATAAATTTAATATTTTTCAATTAATATCTCTCATTATTCTATAACAGTATTCTAATCTAGTTTTCTCATAAAACTACTTTATGTTAACTACATAACTATACTAGGAGTTAAAAGACCTAACTGATTAGGAAACACTTCTATACTAATATGTTGCTTTTAACAGATTACGACTTTAAGTGAGATCTTAGTAGTCGATGGTTTGACAGATTAGTATAATAAGATTATGAGTACTTTTAAATTTCAATCGTATCTATACATAATGTAATATGAACATAATTTTAATAAAGTGCTTCTCTTATCGCAAACAAAACATTTTCTTATTTTCAAAAATTTAATATGATATTTTTCTGATTGTCTTAAAAATTAATTATTATATATTTTTTTCACTTTCATCAGTAATTCTACTATATTTTATATTTTCGAAAATGTATAGATATATTTTGATATAAACAATTTTTTTTTAATAAAAATGTTTAAAAAATATAATATAATATATAAAAGATTATGATTCTTTTATTCTTCTTTTAAATAAAGTTATATATTTCTTAATGGATAGCTTATTTTTATATCATAAAGTATATTCATTATCAGTTAAATAATCTAATAATATAAATTCATCAACTTTTAAATTATTTAAACAATTTTTTGAAATCTTCATTTCAATAATAAATATAACTATATATATTGTATATTTACATGATATAATTTTATTGAAATTTATAATTTTATTGAAAATTGTATTTAATAAATTTCTATCTTAAACTATTATTTTATAAATTCTTAAGGGTTTTTAAAATATTTCAAAAAGTGTACGTATATTTATAATTATTAAAATATGTCTCGTTATTAGTTATATTAATATCATTAATATTATTATTATTAAGTATTTTTAAATTTATGATTCCTATAATTAACACCAAAATTATTATTAAAATTTAATATTTTTTTTGCAATTTTGCTATGTTTTTGACTTCTGAATTGACGAAAATGATATTTTATACTATTATATTTAAATACAATTTATTAATACTTGTAAATCATCAAAATCGCATAAATTTAATAAATAAAACATTATATAACCAGAATCTATAAATAATAAAAGCATTAATATATTATATTTCAAATTAATTACTAATGATTAAAATAATTATAGAAATATATTAATTTTATAAAATAGTTAAAAAGAATATTTTATTCGTTCCGTTATCAATAGTTTAATCAATATATACCATAAAAAATTTTTATAAATATAGGTAAATCAGCATAGCTATACATATATTGCAAACTTTAAACAACTATTAGTACCGTAAGATCTTAAAAATAATAACATATTGAAAATAATAAAGAAAGGTATCAAGAAAATGTATTTATTTATTCAATAAATTATTAAGAGAGAGTAAAGTTTAACATATTTATCAGTTAATTTAGTGTAGAAAACTTTCAAACTCACACGTCCATCTCATCAAGAGAGCAACGTTTAAACTTTGAAACAGTAAGGGTGGCAACTGCAAAGAGAAAAGAAAAGATGAAGACAGGTATGGAGCAGCGATGGTAGGGCAAAATTTTGCGTCGCGAAATACTCAGGAGCATTGAACCGGTTTCATTTGACGTGCAGCATCCTCAAAGGGTCGCATTATAAGTACCATGATCTTTTCACAGGTACAGTAGAAGATATCTCATAGAAATGCTCGCGTCTATTTACTACGGATAGAGAGACCGAGAAAGGAGCGAGAAAAACGGAATGAGGTGGAATAGTCTGAAAGAGACCAGGGGAACTAGCCTCTGCAAACGTCGAGTGGATAACCCGGGGGAAACTGGAGAGGTTCGGTCGCCTTTTTCATACCGCGTGCCTTCTTGAGACCCGTTAATAGTACTCTTAGTAAGATCTTCCATCTTGCTACTCGATCTCCGCTAGGTGAAAGATGTCCACACTCCGGAAACACTTCTCGTACTTCCTTCTGAAGTAGGTCGTGCACCGATAATCTCGTACAACAGACTTTTTTTCTCCGAAGAACAGATTCTACCGAATATGTCTAATGAGCTGAATTTCTTCCCTCTTAACGTTCATCACTTCTTAATTAAAATTATAACCAGCAACGAGACTAAATGGTTCGCAAATAATAAAATCATATAATGTGTGTCTTCATTTCAGATAATTAATATAATTTTACTAAAAAATATATAATAAATACCATATTAAAGGCAATTTTAAATTCATTTCATAAAAAATTTTGACTGGAATTGAAATTTGATATAAATTAATATTTTTCATTTTTATTTTTTAAATGAAGAATGATTTCATGCATTGATGATTTTAAACAATTAATTAAAAAGAATATCTTTGTAAATATCTTTGTAATAATAAATAAAAATAAATCAATAAATTAACTAATTTCTATATCGATTTAAATATAATGATAGTGCAAAGTGCAATAAAAAATTTATTAAATTTTTAAATTATTTATTTATTATATATATATATATATTTATATTTTATTTATTTTTACATTGTTAAATTTTTCATATTCT